>NC_134356.1:374414671-374497171 GCF_048569485.1 Anomaloglossus baeobatrachus
GAGGCGAGAGATAAATGATGGCTGGAATCAGGATCTCTGTTTGTACGTTATACTTCTCTCAGTTTAGGTGGCAAAAACATGGTGCCAGATTCTCTTTGAAAATTGTGAGGGATTGGTGCTAAAGTATATTTAAAGATCTTTGCTAGCAGTAAATTATTAAGACCTTTCATTGTTTTCTATTACCGGATACAGTATATATTAGATTGAGCCACAGGATAATTTATATGCTTTTGCCATAAAAAAAAAGTTCCCATTCAAATGCTCTCCAGATAGATCTTGTAAACTACGAGGAACTGATAGAGAAGACATAATTGACAACCATGTAAAATTTTATAATATACAAATATACAGTGGTGGCCAAATGTATTGGCACCCCTGCAATTCTGTCAGATAATACTCAGTTTCTTCTTGAAAATGATTGCAATCACAAATAAATTCTTTGGTATTATTATCTTCATTTATTTTGCTTGCAATGAAAAAACACAAAAGAGAATGAAACAAAAATCAAATCATTGATTATTTCACACAAAACTCCAAAAATGGGCCAGACAAAAGTATTGGCAACTTTAGCCTAATACTTGGTTGCACAAGCTTTAGCCAAAATAACTGCGAACAACCGGTTCCGGTCACCATCAATGAGTTTCTTACAATGCTCTCCTGGAATTTTGGACCATTCTTCTTTGGTAAACTACTCGAGGTCCCTGAGATTTGAAGGGTGCCTTCTCCAAACTGCCATTTTGAGATCTCTCCACAGGTGTTCTATGGGATTCAGGTTTGGACTCATTGCTGGCCCCTTTAGTAGTCTCCAGTGCTTTCTATCAAACCATTTTCTAGTGCTTTTTGAAGTGTGTTTTGGGTCATTGTCCTGCTGGAAGACCCATGACATCTGAGGAAGACCCAGCTTTCTCACACTGGGCCCTACATTATACTGCAAAATTTGTTGGTAGTCTTCAGACTTCATAATGCCATGCACACAGTCAAGCAGTCCAGTGCCAGAGGCAGCAAAGCAACCCCAAAACATCAGGGAACCTCCGCCATGTTTGACTGTAGGGACCGTGTTCTTTTCTTTGAATGCCTCTTTTTTTTTCCTGTAAATTCTATGTTGATGGCTTTTCCCAAAAAGCTCTACTTTTGTCTCATCTGACCAGAGAACATTCTTCCAAAACGTTTTAGGCTTTCTCAGGTAAGTTTTGGCAAACTCTAGCCTGGCTTTTTTATGTCTCGGGGTAAGAAGTGGGGTCTTCCTGAGTATCCTACCATACAGTCCCTTTTCATTCAGACGCCGACGGATAGTACGGTTTGACACTGTTGTACACTCGGACTGCAGGGCAGCTTGAACTTGTTTGGATGTTAGTCGAAGTTTTTTATCCACCATCCACACAATCTTGCGTTGAAATCTCTCGTCAATTTTTTCTTTTCCTTCCACATCCAGGGAGGTTAGCCACAGTGCCATGGGCTTTAAACGTCTTGATGACACTGGGCACCGAAGACACAGGAACTTTTAGGTCTTTGGAGATGGACTTGTAGCCTTGAGATTGCTCATGCCTCCTCACAATTTGAATTCTCAAGTCCTCAGACAGTTCTTTGGTCTTCTTTCTTTTCTCCATGCTCAATGTGGTACACACAAGGACACAGGACAGAGGTTGAGTCAACTTTAATCCGTGTCAACTGGCTGCAAGTGTGATTTAGTTATTGCCAACACCTGTTAGGTGCCACAGGTAAGTTACAGGTGCTGTTAATTACACAAATTAGAGAAGCATTACATGAGTTTTCAAACAGTGCCAATACTTTTGTCCACCCCCTTTTTATGTCTGGTGTGGATTATATCCAATTTGGCTTTATGACAATTTTTTTTTTTTTTTCATTGAAGACAAATTAAATGAAGATAATAATACCGAAAAATAAAAGACAGAGAGGGCGCTCCTGTGTGAAAACTGATAATGAAGACAATACAGTGTGATGGACACACTCACCTGCTACTGTTGTACATCAGGTACAACGCTGGGGAGATAGCCAAAGGGAAATGCAAGGTGTACCGCTTGGCATCAGCAGGGAACCTGTCCTTTTCAAGCCCGCAGGAGTCCTGTCCTAGGTGGCTGCTCACGCGATCGGTAAGCCCACGTGGAAATCACAGCCGCCGGACCAGCGCTAAAATTCAGCTCCTCCTCTGTGATGGACGGTCCCGTGAATATGATGCCGGTGACTCACCAGCCCTTCAGGAAAGCGTTGATAGAAGCAGACAAATCCCGGATTAGCTGCAGCAGCCCCGTGAGCTCCACATGGAGGTACAAAATTCAGGAAAAAAATCACGGTATGGCTGCGCTGCTAGAGATGAAGATGATGGAATGGTTTTAAAGATTTTATTATAGATAACTGTGCCACAACGCGTTTCGGGGATGCATATTCCCCCTTCCTCAGGTAGCACTGCTCTGCTATATGTATAATAATAATACCTGGATAATAATACCAAAGAATTTGTGATTGCAATCATTTTCAAGAAGAAACTGGAGTATTATCTGACAGAATTGCAGGGGTGCCAATACTTTTGGCCAGCACTGTATGCTCAAATCAGCTATTACAATAAATCCGCCTGACTAATATTGTGTTGAAACCCATAAGCCTACCAAAACAGTTATGAGCCCCTAAAGCGTGGACTCCACAAGACCTCTGTAGGTGGGATATGGCACCTGGCACGAAGACATTGGCAGCAGATCCTTTAATTCCTGTAAATTGTGAAGTGGGGTCTCCATGGACTGGATGAGCATAAATAAGCCTTGGTGTATGACGCAGTCAGTCGTCTATCCTTAGACCACTGCAGTAAAACAGTATGAACAAGGCCTTTTCTGCATTTGAGGTGGTCAGACAAGTATCTCTGTGATTTCCCCATAAGCTGAAGCCATGCCTCTGACCACCCTGTCCTTGCTCTTGAAGCATTAGTATAACATAAAGGACTGCTATGGCTGTACAGCTGCTGACTGGAAACAGCTGGACAACTGGATAGCACTAAAGCTGTCCAGCTCCCCGCTCTGTCCCCCCAGGAGCTGTTTGATTAGAAAATTCCATGGCTGGTTTTGGTTTTAGTCTGAAAAGAAAAAGAAAAAAAAAGGAAAAAAAAAGTTTTTTTAACAGTTTGAAGTTGGGAATTGTTTATGGGTGGAAAAGGTTTAGAATAACAAAGTTCAAGAGATGAACTGAATAAAGTGGAACTACTATGGGCCTGATGTAAAATAACTAGAAGAGCTGCCCCAGTCTAATGCATGTAAACAATGAGAACTGAATACTAATCAGTCACAGCCCCATAGAGGAAATGTAAAAAGATGAAGAACTATAGGTAAATAATTTACAGAAAAGAAATATAGGTAACACCCTCAAGAAGTCACCATCAGGGAGAATATTGGGGATAATGAAGACCGGCTTATCTTCCAGGCAGCACATGCCCCATAGCCCATAAGATAGAACTTAAAAGAGGATTTTTCCAAAACAGCCCATCATCCAGTAGTAGAGTTAAGCGGATTGCTAATAATCTGGGTCCGGCGGATCAGTGGTGGGTTGACAAGGAAGTCCGAGATCCGATCCGGAATCAGGGCCAATATATGTCAATGAGGAGAGGAATCCGGGACGAGAGAGAGAGAGAGATTTTCAAAGGGTGACACATTCACTTCAAAATGAATTGTGAGCTAACTTCCAGAATGAGAGGGTAGATAAATATAGATTTCTCATCCTCGTCTCTTTAGTATGCACCTGTGATATCAGGAGAGCAGCCGGAAATCCCGCACCTGCTCACTCTGCATCCAATCTCTCCTCCAGTACTTTTTCGCCCTTCTGTGGGCACAGTCATAGAATGGTAGCATTGGAAGTGACTTCAAGGGCCATCGGATCCAACCCCCAGCAAGTGCAGGTTTTCTTAAATCATCCAAGCTATATGTTTATCCAGATTCTGCATGAAGATTTCTATGGATGGAGAGCTCACTACCTCCCTTGGTAGCCTGTTCCACTCTCTGACTTTCCTCACTGTCAGAAAGTTTTTCCTAATGTCTAATCTGAATCTCCTTCCTTTTAGTTTTATCCCCTTGCTTCTTGTACTTCCTTGTGCTAAAGGCCCAGTTACACGCAACAACATCGCTAACGAGATATCGCTGGGGTCACGGAATTTGTGATGCACATCCGGCGTTATTAGCGACGTTGTTGCGTGTGACACCTACGAGCGACCGCTAACGATCCGAAAAACGGCAAACTTCGTTGATTGTTGACACGTCGTTCCTTTCCCAAATATCGTTGCTCGTTTAGTACGCAGGTTGTTCGTCGTTCCTGAGGCAGCACACATCGCTATGTGTGACACCCCGGGAACAACGAACAACAGCTTTCCTACGTCCTTCGGCAACGAGGTGGGAGTGACGTTCATGCGGCTGCTATCTGCCCCTCCGATTCTATTGGTGGCCTTGTTCGCCGGCCACAGTGACGTCATTAGGAAGGTATGTGCATGTGACACATACTAGCAATATTGTTCTCCACGGGCAGCGATTTGCCCGTGACACACACGCGACAGGGGCAAGTGCGATCGCTAGTGACATCGCTAGCGATGTAGCTATGTGTAAAGCGGCCTTATGGAGAATAGTGTAGTTCCCTCTGCACTGTGACTACCTTTCAGATATTTGTAGGCCGCTATTAAGTTTCCTCTCAGCCTTCTCTTTTGTAAACGAAACATTCCTAGTTCTTTTAGCCGGTCTTCATAGGACATGGTTTGCAGACCTTCTACCATCTTGCTCTTCTCTGGACAGTCTTCAGTTTTGCTGTGCGCAGGGGAGTTACTGCTGCTTCACAGTATAGAGGAGAGACAGCAGCCACAATGCGCAGGCGTGGGATTTCCAGCCATGCTCCAGACATCACAGGCGCATACTAAAAAGAAGAGGAGGAGAAATTGGGGACAATGAAGGAGGCAGTCTTATCTTCCAGGCAGCATACGCCCCATAGTTCAGAAGATATAAAAGACATACAGATATGGCTAATTTCACCTCTATGCCCATATTAATAACGTACAAAAAAAATAAAAAGGGAATCACTTAGATTACTGGCTGCAGCCATTCTGACACAATCAGAATAATTAGATTTAGCCATGTAGCAGAGCTCAGAGAGAGCTGTCCCTCCCACACCAAGCTCACTATAGAGATTGTATATTGAGGGTGATGTGTCAGAGGGGGTGCGCCAGACTGCCATGTGCGTGACATTGTAGTCTGAGCAATGAGAAGTCCTGCTTGTGTGCTGCTGCTTAAACAAACATCTACATACATAATCTGCAGTTGTGTCTGTCCTCCTATTCTGTCCGTTATGCACCCTGGCACTGTCCGTTGCGCAGCTGCAGTTCGAACGATGCTCCGGCTTCCGTGTCCTCACTGCACGCACACACACACACACGTGAGCACATACACACACATAGACACACATGGATACACCGAGCACATACACACACATAGCGCACATGCATGTATACACTGAACACAGACACACACATATGGCTTAACACACACACACATATGGCTTAACACACACACACACACACACACACACACACACACACACACACACACACTGCACTGCACTGCACTGCTGTATACTCACCTGTCCGGGGCCGCCGCTTCTGCTGTCAGCGCTTTACTGCAGTTGAATGCTTTGTGGCGCTGTAAAGCATTCAACTGCAGTAAAGCCATGACAACATCCTGCAGCGGCCACTCCGTACACTGGACGCTATCACGGATGGGTCTGTGTGCTGCAGCTGGAGGCTCCGCAGGCACTGAGGAAAAGGTGAGACACGGCATAATAGGTGACAGAAGGGAACCAGCAGGAGCACATTACTAAACAATAGACAAATTACTGCAGGGGACATCAGCCCCCCCCAGATCTGTATGCCCCCAGCCCCCCCCCCCACCAGATCTGTATGCCCCCAACCCTCCACCAGATCTGTATACCCCCAGCCCCCCTCACCAGATCTGTATACCCCCAGCCCCCCCTCACCAGATCTGTATACCCCCAGCCCCCCTCACCAGATCTGTATACCCCCAGCCCCCCTCACCAGATCTGTATGCCCCTAGCCCCCCCACCAGAAAGGTATGTCCCAGCCCCCCACCAGATCTGTATGCCTCCAGCCCCCCCCACAGCAGATCTGTATGCCTCCAGCCCCCCCTACCGCAGATCTGTATGCCTCCAGCCCCCCCCCACCAGATCTGTATGCCCCAGCCCCCCTCCACCAGATCTGTGTGCCTTCAGCCCCCCACCAGATCTGTATGCCTCCAGCCCCCCCACCAGATCTGTATGCCTTCAGCCCCTCCCACCAGATCTGTATGTCTCTAGCCCCCCCCCCCCACCAGATCTGTATGCCTCCAGCCCCCTTCCCCAGATCTGTATGCCCCCAGCCCCCTTCCCCAGATCTGTATACCCCCAGCCCCCCTCACCAGATCTGTATGCCCCTAGCCCCCCCACCAGAAAGGTATGTCCCAGCCCCCCACCAGATCTGTATGCCTCCAGCCCCCCCCCCCACAGCAGATCTGTATGCCTCCAGCCCCCCCTACCGCAGATCTGTATGCCTCCAGCCCCCCCCCACCAGATCTGTATGCCCCAGCCCCTCTCCACCAGATCTGTGTGCCTTCAGCCCCCCACCAGATCTGTATGCCTCCAGCCCCCCCACCAGATCTGTATGCCTTCAGCCCCTCCCACCAGATCTGTATGTCTCTAGCCCCCCCCCCCCCCTACCAGATCTGTATGCCTCCAGCCCCCTTCCCCAGATCTGTATGCCCCCAGCCCCACTCACCACTGCTCCTGTCAGCACCACTAAGCATGGACAGATGTTCATTTTACCGCACTCCTGATGCGATAGCATTAGGCATATTTCTAGTAACAAATAAAAAACAGATCAGACCTTCACTAGACAGGAATCCCTGAATTCTTTGTGATAACCTTTACAACATGCTGTCTTACACTGCAAAACCTGGTGACTGATTCCCCCTTAAAGGGGTGTCTGGGATAACGTTTCAGACTACCAAAGGCGTATAGATGTATAAAATAACAAAACAGCCATTACTTACCAAACCCTGCTATAGAGCTGCCTTTCTGGCTCAGTTTTGTTGATAGACTGCAGGAGTACAACACATATGACCCTTAGAATCAAATATTGGACTTGGCGTCTCTGCTAATGTAGATGGCATGAGCCTCTTGAGCCTAGTGATTGACTGCAGTGGTGACGTATGCTGTTGAAGTCAAGGCACCGCTGCAGCCTATCAGCAAAAACTGAAGCTGTGACATAGATGCAGTATTGGAGCACAGAGAGGTGGGCAACAGCTTAGTTTAATATTTTATACATCTAGAATACGTTGGTAAACTATAGCTTTATTCCAAAGACCCCTTTAACGGTGTTTAATGCGGTTGAGACAAGGCTCTTCCACACTAAATCTAGCAAGCCAATTTTTTAGAGGGATCTGGAGCTTGCTTTGGGAACATTGTTGTGCTCAAATAAATAGGGCCCTTTTAAAGATGGAGGCCTTCCCTACCTGTCTGTAGGAGGAGGCTAGGCTTTCAGCTGAAAGGAATTAGCACCGATTGAGGTTTCAGGAACATGCATGAAAATCTGGGGATTGTTAACCTCTGTGGGAAGATTCTTTCCATGCCTTTTACCATTCACCTAGATGCTGACATTTTCCAAGTTTATCATGCTAACATTTTTCATCTCTTTACACAATAGTAGGGGTTATAGACTATAACTTATAGTACTACGGTAACGGTACATCATACGTCTAAGGCTGCTTTCACACTACGTTTTTTTAAAATGCGTCATGATCGTTTTTTTAATGCAAAAACGGATCCAGTGCAAATGCGTTTTCATTTCAATGCATTTGAAATGGACTCGCGTCAACATGCGTTTGCGTGCGTTATAGTGAGGATCCAGCGACTTGCAGTTTTATAATTTTTTTCAAAAACACTACTTGTAGCGTTTTTGAGCTGCGTCCAAATACTGTTTTTTACTGGATCCTGACTATACTGCACGCAAACGCATGTGAAGGCTGGCATGCTGATAGACAGGATCCTGCTTGCTCTACTGAGCATGCCCAGAAAACAGCCTGGCGTGATCAGCCTCTCTCTCCCCCTCCCTCTCTCTCTCTCTCCCCCGCCTGAGAGCGGCGGACGCTCGTAACCAAGGTAAATATCGGGTAACCAAGCAAAGCACTTCGCTTAGTTACCTGATGTTTACCTTGGTTACCAGCGTCTGCAGCTGTCAGATGCCGGCTCCCAGTCTATCACGTTCAGTTCCCCTCACTCCCGATCACATGACTTCAATGCCCGCCCATAAACTTCAAGTGCCAGGATCCTGCAAAATAACACATGCATTTGCATGCGTTTTTCTTTGTAAAAACAGGATCTACTTTTACAGCAAAAAAACTTTCATGATGCATGTTAAAAAAACGTAGTGTGAAAGCAGCCTAAGCCACCCGACTATCTGATGCAGGTTGGTAAAATATAATGTTTACAGTCATACCAAATATTCACCAACCATCTACTTCTTTTCAAGAGTAACCATTGTTTTAAAGGAAGAAAAAGAAGCAGATTTGTCTTATCAGATATATTACAAAGTTGCTTATTTTCATGTGCATTATTGATTTATGAAATGAAAATGTTGGTTATTTTTTAAGCTGTGGATCCACTTTTGCTGAACACTACAGGTCTTTTCCGTAATAACTCCGGGCCCACCACATGACCTCAGGCTCCAGTTATTTGCTTAATCTGGACTGTGTCCTAGTCGTGTTGAAGGAAAACACAATTCACTCTCAAGCTCCCCAATGATTTTAGTAATGAGAGTAATTAAGTTATTAATGTCAAAGTTTATATATGATCGATGAATCATTAACACAGTTTTCCAAACATGGATTTACAGTCAATTTCTCAAATGATATTTTCGCTAAAGTAATGAAAACTTCAAAAGCAAAAACGCTCACAAAGTCCTTACCCTACAGGGCAAAGCCTCCCAGAGGTCATATATTCTATACTTTTACAAAAAAAAACAAAAACCCCACTGCAGCCAGACTTTGTATTTTGGTGATACACCATATTTCGATCTCTACCATCCACTTCCTAGGCCAGTGGTAGGCCAGCTCCCCAGCCCAGCAAGGTGGTGTATACCAGGATCTCACACAATCTGAGAACCATTTCATTTCATGGGTTAAACGGTATTGTAAATGCTCAGCATTAGCTCACATGTGTTACCACTTGTCTCAACCCCACAATGCATGACAGATCTCCTAAAGCCCTAACATCTCAGGATACAGGCATACGTCCTGAATGGAGTACAGATGAGGGAGTGCACCATAAAGAATGTATTCTACGGCTTGTGAGCAATTTAACTGGGAGTCTCCAATACCCATACTGAGTACAGAAAAATATCAGGTTAAAAAAGTAAAGAAATTGAAATTAACTCCAATAATTGGTATTGCACCAAAAACATCTTCAAATATAGATCCAGAAAATAAATCAGCTTTCTGGTAATGTGGCTCAAAATATCAAAGCAGTTCTCAAGCAACAAAATAGTGTATGGTTCACATGTTTTATATATGTCGCGGGCGGGGAGGAGGGTGTCAGCACACTACGCTCACCCCCTTCTGCTCGGGTCCGGCGGCTGCTGCTCAGTGGTGGCTCGAGCGGTGGGCCGGATCCCGGGGGTTTCTCGAGCGGCACTCCTCGCCCGTGAGTGAAAGGGGGTTGTTGGGTGTGGGGATGATTATTGTCCGTGACACCACCCACGGTTGTGGTGATTTCACCACCGCTGCTCTATACGGGGCTCCCGGGGATGGTGATGCGGAGCAGCCAGGTGTTGTGTTGCCCCTCCGTGGGTAGGGGTTGGTGATCCCGGGGCCCGGTGATGGTTTGTGAGGTGCAGGGCCTGGTGGGCGCAGGGACGCGGGGGCAGCGCTGTGCCTTGCGGCACTGTGGTACTCACTCAGCCTGAGACGTGACACAGTTTTTACGGTAAACCAAACGGCTGGATAGACGGTCCCACGGACGGCTGCACTTGCTCTCCCGGTAGGTGACGGTGATGTCCCTTTTCCTTGCACCTTGATGTACTTGTTGGTTGCGATGGGTCCCCACCGATAACCCGCTCCCCGGCTTCAAGCTGGACCGGGGGAGCTCTACTCTTTGCCCGCAGGCGCTGGCCCTAAGAAACTGGTGCCTTGGCGGTGGCGGTGTCTCTTCTATACTGGCTGGGCTGTTGCCTTCAATCGGGACTTGGTTGTTGGGGGATCTACGTCCCCTTCCCTGACGGATTTGGCAAATTTGGCGACTCCTAGCCTTGCCGGGGTCCGAGAGGCCCCTGCCCTGGTGCTGACTGTCCTTCGGAACACTGCTCCAGACCGCCGGGCACACAGCCAACGGGGTCCTTCCAGGAACTTCCAAACGGTCCCCCTCCAGACAGTCACCACCGTTGCTGACCTTGCTGACCTGGTCCTACACAAAGCTGGACCCTTCAGGCTTTCCTTCTTTCTTGTCACCTCACTTGGTTTCCTCCTTTTCCACTTTTCTACTTTCACTTTCACTTACTTAGCTCATCTTAGCTGTCTACTCCGTCACTCCCTTAACTGAACTGCCTGGTTTCTTCCCGCCTCCAGAGCTGTGTCCTCCTCAGTGGGCGGAGCCAACCGCCTGGCCCACCCCCTGGTGTGAATCATCAGCCTCTGGAGGTAGGCAACAAGGATTTCTGGTTAGCTGTGGTGTTCCTACCTGGGATGTAAGGTGTGGTGGTGTGTGACCTGTGTCCCCTGGCTTGCCCAGGGCGACACATTCCCCCTTAGCAAAATGCAGACCGTCCGCGGGCTGCCGTCCAACACCGGTTTTATTTTTCTGAAAAAGATAACATAGTGATATAACATATTTACATTTTTAATAATAACTCTTCCCAAGACGGGAGGCACATTTCTTTTAACGTTGCATAACGGTTCACGGTTACGGTTTCCGCTCTCTCCCACCCAAGCAACCTGGCCCTGATGCTGCCCCTAAAGCCCAGGCAGCACCCCTTGACCCACAGTCCAGCACACGGTACCCGAGCGGGATCTGTCCTTCCCTCCAGAGGGTAGCCACCGGTTCCTTTGGTGGCTGGGCCCCAGCCTGCTCTGCTCAGGGCCCTCCCTCCAACCTGCCTCTCCGGAGGCGGCATGGCGGAAACGGTAAACAACATATTTACAAGCCACTAACGTTTGTGGTTTCCCTGCAAGTTCACGGGCTTGTCCATGGATAGTCCTCCATGCAGAACTTTTTAACGGTCCCCATGGGGACAACGGTGCCGGCTCCAGCCGGTTGCAATCACAAAGCAAATCAGGTAAGGCACTCGGTCATCATCATTTTTCTTATCATTTTCAAACTTTTTAAACTTTTCAAACTAACAACCACTCCTTCACATTTGCGGACCCCTTTTACTCATAGAACGGTCTCCCTGTACCTAAGTGGGGGTCTACCTAGGTTGGAACGGGTGGACCTTCGGGGCCCGGTGTCAGTGTTGCTAGACAGTGGGGTAGAGGGAACAATCGGTTCCTCCTCCCTGCTATAGTGTGGAGCAGGCGGAGGTGTAGGGGGGCTGGGTACAGGTTCATCCCTGGGCACTGGCACTGGTTCTGGCTCACGGTTAACCGCTTCCACTACTTCTTCATCCACGGGTTGTGGGAACAGTATCACTGGAAGTATCACCGCGCCGTTCTTTGTAGGCCAGTTTGCTGGGAAGTCACCCATTACAGTGTGGATTACCTCTGCTGCCTTCTCCACTGGTGGAGGAACCGGTACTTCAGCCTCTGCCTTCAACACTGGGGGGCATTTTTTTAGATGGTCCCGAGAAACTGTGGCCAGGGTGCCCCCTTGGTCACGACTGATCTGGTAGGTCTTCCCATCTCCCCTTTCTGTGGGTTGTATGACGTAAGGGACTTGCTCCCACTGATCATCCAGCTTGTGGGCTTTTCTCTTCCGTTTCAGCACCACATCTCCTGGCTGGAAAGGACCTGCGGGCGCCTTCTGATTGAACCGCTGCTCTTGCTGTTCTCGACTTCGACTGAGGTTTTTCTCCACATACTCCTGGATTTGCCGGTACTGTGCCCTCCTCCGACTTTCCCACTCTGCCGTTGAAGGGAGTGCTTCCGGGGCCTCCAACCCCATCTCCACATCCACCGGCAGGCGGCCAGGCCGAGCCCTCATCAGATACGCTGGGGTGCACTTCGTCGAGCTGGACGGGATATTATTGTACATGTCGACCAAGTCGGGCAACTTTTCCGGCCACATGTTCCGTTCTTCCAGCGGTAGCGTTTTGAGGAGCCCCAGGACCAAGTGGGTCATTTTCTCGCACATGCCGTTGGTTTGGGCGTGGTACGGAGTGGTCCGGATCTTCTTGCAGCCGTACAACTGGCAGAATTCGTGAAACACTTCTGCTTCAAAAGCCGGGCCTTGGTCAGTCAGCACCTTCTCGGGGTACCCATGGGGTCGGCAAAAATAAGCCTGGAACGCTCGAGCAGCGGTTCGACCAGTCAGGTCCTTAACGGGGACTACCACCATAAATCTTGAGTAGTGGTCTACCATGGTCAATGCGTAGGTGTACCCACTTCGGCTAGGGGTGAGCTTGACATGGTCTAGGGCGACCAGCTCCAGCGGCTGATGGGCGACTATGGGATGTAACGGTGCCCTCTGGCTAGTCTCGTCCTTTCTCCTCAGCGTACAAGGACCGCACTCTCGACACCAGGCTTCCACCGATTCACGCATCCCACTCCAATAGAACCGCTCCCTCAACAGCATCTCCAGCTTCTTCCACCCGAAGTGGCCAGCACCATCATGGTATGCCCGCAGGACAGTAGCGACATCAGCTTGAGGAACGACTAACTGACATATTTTCTCATGGGTCTTCGGGTTGATCAGCTCACGGTACAGCCTCCCTTGGTGTAGGTAAAGCCGTTTCCGTTCTTTCCACAAGCGTTGGGCTTCGGCTGGAGCGGCAGGGTCTATTCCCATAGCACCTTGTTCCACCAGAGTCTTGACAAGGCGGACAGCCGGCGCTTGGTCCTGGGCGTCCTGCCACTCTTGACTGGGCCGCGGGTCCAGATCCACCCTTTGCTGACATACTTGTACCCTCTCAGTAGGCAGCTGGTGAAACGCAGGCAACTCGATCTCCTCGAGGCCGTCATCCTCGCACCCCTCTTCTGACAAATGGGGCATCTGGGAGAGTGCATCAGCATTTATGTTGACACGACCAGCTCGGTATTTTATGGTGAAATCATAGTTGGCTAGCCGGGCCACCCACCGCTGTTCCAGCGCGCCCAACTTGGCCGTGTTCAGGTGAGTCAGCGGATTATTGTCCGTAAATGCGGTGAATTTTGCTGCCGCCAAGTAGTGGCGGAACTGCTCCGTGATAGCCCACACCAACGCCAATAGCTCGAGCTTGAAGGAGCTATAGTTCTCAGGGTTCCTTTCGGTCGGCCGGAGTTTTCGGCTAGCGTAGGCAATCACCTTCTCCTTTCCATCCTGGACCTGGGATAGGACCGCTCCTAGCCCCACGTTACTGGCGTCCGTGTGGAGGATGGACGGGCGCCCATAGTCAGGGTACGCCAGGACCTCTTCTCCGGTCAAGGCCGCCTTCAACTGGCAAAAGGACTCCTCATGCTTGTCCTCCCACGACAGTGGGGCTCCAATGGGTCTACCACCTTTGGTCTGTCCCACGAGGAGATCTTGCATGGGGGCAGCCATCTTCGTGTACCCCTTTATAAAGTGCCGATAGTACTCCACCAGACCCAGAAACTGCCTTACTTCCCTCACTGTAGTTGGTCTCGGCCAGCTCTGGATGGCAGTGATCTTCTCAGGGTCGGGGGCGACACCATCCGCACTCACCACATGCCCAAGATACTGCACCCTGGGTTTCAGCAGGTGGCATTTTGAGGGCTTCAACTTCATCCCGTACTTGGCAAGGGACGCGAACACCTCGGCCAGGTGCTCCAGATGGGCTTCATACGTCTGGGAATAAACAATCACATCATCCAAATACAGCAGGACGGTCTCGAAGTTTAAATGTCCCGGACAGCACTCCATCAACCGTTGGAAGGTCCCGGGGGCATTGCACAGCCCAAACGGCATGCTATTGAATTCGCAGAGCCCCATCGGGGTGGTGAAGGCGGTCTTCTCCCGGTCCTCTGGGGCCACGGCCACTTGCCAGTATCCGCTGGTGAGGTCAAGGGTTGAGAAGTAGTTTGCAGTTCTCAGTGCAGCCAAAGACTCTTCAATACGAGGTAATGGATAGGCATCTTTATGGGTTATCTGGTTGATCTTCCGGTAGTCCACACACATCCGCATGGTACCATCCTTCTTCTTAACCAGTACCAACGGAGCGGCCCAGGGACTACAGCTGTCCCGAATAACCCCCGCCTCCTTCATATTCCTCAACATATCTTTGGCACACTGGTAATGTGCAGGGGGAATAGGTCTATACCTCTCTTTGATAGGGGGATGTTCACCTGTGGGAATGTGGTGTTGGACCCCCTTGATCTGCCCAAAGTCTAGGGGGTGCTTACTGAAAACCTGTTCGTACTCCTGCACCACCCTGTGTACCCCTGCCCTGTGATGTGTAGGGGTATCATCAGTGCCTACATGTAGCTGTTGGTGCCACTCCTTTGTGTCCCCCTGGGGTGGGGGAGTGTTGGTGGTAGGTGGGAGTGTGGATGGACTGGCTTCATGGATAGTGGGAGGGTCCAGGGTAAGCAGCTTGGCAATGGTGGCATACCGGGGGAGCCTGACTTCTTCCTCCCCACAGTTTAACACTCTCACAGGCACTCTCCCTTTCCTTCACATCCACCACCCCTCGGGCGGCCATTACAGTGGGCCAGTGCTCGGAAGGCATGGGCTCCATCATCGCAGGGTAGTCACGCCCCTGAGGCCCTACTGCTGCCCTACACCAGATCATCATCTCACTCCTAGGGGGCACAGTCAATGGAGCAACATCCATCACTCTCACTCCACCAATCTCCCCTCCTGTTGAGCTTACATGCTGGCGGTACATCAGGGCGCGGATCTCACGCTGCACAGCCCTCTGCCGGCTCCCTGCCGCTGTGGCGGCTAGCTGTTGCAATAAGGTCAACACATCAGCCATGCAGTGTTCCATCACATTGGTTCCCAGCACTATTTTCGGGTTATGATCACTGGGTTCATTCATGATAACAATCATACCCTGGTGTTGTAGTTCAGCTTGCCCCACTGTCATAGCCACTTGTTTATACCCCACCTGGGTCAATGGGAGTCCATTAGCGGCAATCAACGTTATACTATTGTCTGGAGGCGCCAGCTCGTCTATGGCCCAATACCGCTGGTACAACGTGTACGGTATGGTAGTTACCTGTGATCCAGTGTCCAAGAGAGCCATCACTGGTATGCCGTCCACAGCCATGGGGATGATAGGGCGGGCCCCGATATATCGGTCTCGCCAGTCCGGGGGGCCACGATGTTCTACTCCTGAGGATTGGCCCGGGGCCCAAGGGGTTGCTCGTTTAACGGGCACTGTCGGTAGTAATGGCCCGGCTTACGGCACTTGTAGCAGATTGGAGGTCTGCTCCGCGGGTTGTTAGCACTTCTCCGCTGCATCCAGGGAACATCCTCGGGACTGTCAGCAAGCTGTATCTGCGCTGGAGGCTGAGATCTGGTCAGAGGTTGCAGTGCAGCAAGGATTTTGGCAAGGTCTCCGTCCATGCGACGGACCTGGGCAGCCAGCTCTTCTACTGTGCTGCTCGGGGCTGCAGGTATTAAAGAGATTAGTTTGTCCGAGGCCGCCACAACGGGAGCTGTCTCGACGGGCCACGGGACGGGTTCCAGAACTTCAGCAGCTGGGGGCTGTAGTGCTTTGATAGCCCGCTCTTTTAACACGGCAAAGTCCACATCAGGGTGTTCCAGGGCCCACAGCCGGAGTTGTTTACGATCCTCAGGGGACCTCATCCCCTGAGCAAATTGCTCCACTAACATCTTGTTGCTATCCGCCTCATTAATAGAGTTCACCCGCTTCAGCGTGCGGAGGGCGGTCTGCAGACGTAGAGCATAGTCCCGAATGCTATCTCCAGCTCGTTGCCAGCACTGGTAAAACTGCATCCTCAGCTCAGCTTCAGTCCGGGTCTCGAAGGCAGTCTGTAGCTTCTCAAAGATGGTGGCTACAGAGAGCCGGTCCCCCTCGGCCAAGGTCTCCGCTTCCTGCTCCGCCGCACCGGTTAACTGGCCCAGCACTATCGCTGCACGTTGCTTATCAGTCAGGGGGTACAGCTCTAGCAACGGGTTAAGCTTTTTCCGGAATGCCTGTAGGGCATCCGGTTTCCCGTCATACTGCGGTAGCCAGGCAGCTCCGGGCGCATAGGGCAAGGAAAACGGCATGACCTGAGCAAGCGCGGGGGCTGCGGCACCTCCCGCCTGTACGGCCGGGACCTGGGCAGGCCCATTCCCATCCGTGGGTGCCGCTGCGGCTGCGACCACCGCTCCTCCAGCGGCTCTGTCGGGCGCAGACATCTTGTTTCCGTCCCCCTTAGCTCTTTCCGGCCCCTCCTCTCTCGGGGCGGGGTTTTGGCCTTCGCGCCTCTACTGCTCGAGAAGACGCTCGAGCGGGAACTTTTCGCGCCAAAGATGGCGGCTTCTGAAATTTTTCTGCCGGATACCTCCAGCGGTAACAAGGCGCACCTCTACCAGACGGCAGAGCGGTAAGATCCTGTTCACAGCGCCAAGTTGTCGCGGGCGGGGAGGAGGGTGTCAGCAGACTACGCTCACCCCCTTCTGCTCGGGTCCGGCGGCTGCTGCTCAGTGGTGGCTCGAGCGGTGGGCCGGATCCCGGGGGTTTCTCGAGCGGCACTCCTCGCCCGTGAGTGAAAGGGGGTTGTTGGGTGTGGGGATGATTATTCTCCGTGACGCCACCCACGGTTGTGGTGATTTCACCACCACTGCTCTATACGGGGCTCCCGGGGATGGTGATGCGGAGCAGCCAGGTGTTGTGTTGCCCCTCCGTGGGTAGGGGTTGGTGATCGCGGGGCCCGGTGATGGTTTGTGAGGTGCAGGGCCTGGTGGGCGCAGGGACAGCGCTGTGCCTTGCGGCACTGTGGTACTCACTCAGCCTGAGACGTGACACAGTTTTTACGGTAAACCAAACGGCTGGATAGACGGTCCCACGGACGGCTGCACTTGCTCTCCCGGTAGGTGACGGTGATGTCCCTTTTCCTTGCACCTTGATGTACTTGTTGGTTGCGATGGGTCCCCACCGGTAACCCGCTCCCCGGCTTCAAGCTGGACCGGGGGAGCTCTACTCTTTGCCCGCAGGCGCTGGCCCTAAGAAACTGGTGCCTTGGCGGTGGCGGTGTCTCTTCTATACTGGCTGGGCTGTTGCCTTCAATCGGGACTGGGTTGTTGGGGGATCTACGTCCCCTTCCCTGACGGATTTGGCAAATTTGGCGACTCCTAGCCTTGCCGGGGTCCGAGAGGCCCCTGCCCTGGTGCGGACTGTCCTTCGGAACACTGCTACAGACCGCCGGGCACACAGCCAACGGGGTCCTTCCAGGAACTTCCAAACGGTCCCCCTCCAGACAGTCACCGCCGTTGCTGACCTTGCTGACCTGGTCCTGCACAAAGCTGGACCCTTCAGGCTTTCCTTCTTTCTTGTCACCTCACTTGCTTTCCTCCTTTTCCACTTTTCTACTTTCACTTTCACTTACTTAGCTCATCTTAGCTGTCTACTCCTTCACTCCCTTAACTGAACTGCCTGGTTTCTTCCCGCCTCCAGAGCTGTGTCCTCCTCGGTGGGCGGAGCCAAGCGCCTGGCCCACCCCCTGGTGTGAATCATCAGCCTCTGGAGGTAGGCAACAAGGATTTCTGGTTAGCTGTGGTGTTCCTACCTGGGATGTAAGGTGTGGTGGTGTGTGACCTGTGTCCCCTGGCTTGCCCAGGGCGACACATATATACAGTGTACATTCCTACCGCGGGAGGTAGTGAGCTCTCCATCAATAGAAATCTTCAAGCGGAAGCTGGATAAACATATAGCTGGGATGATTTAGGAAAACCTGCACTCACAGGGGGTTGGACCTGATGGCCCTTGAGGTCCCTTCCAACTGTACCATTCTATGATCCATGAAGGCATAATCGGATGGTGATAACATCATTAGTGACCCCAATTCATATAGTAATAATAATAATAATAATAATTTTATTCATTTATATAGCGCTATTAATTCCATAGCACTTTACATACATTGGCAACACTGTCCCCATTGGGGCTCACAATCTAGAGTCCCTATCTGTATGTCTTTGGAATAGTACACACATAATTCATACATATTGTTAAAATCCATGAGAAGTAGATCTCTAAGGGTATGTGCACACGTCTGCGTTCTGCCGTGCCAAATCTTCCGCAGCATTCGTGCGTTTCAGAACGCAGCCGAAAAGCTGCGTTCTGGATGCATTGTTGAATGAGGAATTCATGCGCTCTTTATGCTTGCTCTGCCATAGACAGAGTGGGAAAAGCATACGGAACGCACAAAAGAAGTGACATGTTGCTTTTTAGAACGCAGCGTTTTTGATCAAAATTTCAGCATCCGAAACGCTGCGCTCTCAAACGCAATGTGCGGTTGGATTATGCACAATCTTCATCGACTGTGCTGGGGACGCAGGACGCCTGCAGTTACGCTGCAGTTCTAAACACAGCGTAAAAGCAAGCAACACGCAGACGTGCCACACAGCTTAATGCCAGGAAACAGAGCAAGGATATCAACATATATATATATATATATATATATATATATATATATATATATATATATATATATATATATATAATAACACAAAAGTGAGTACGCCCCTCACATTTTTGAAAATACTTTATCATATCTCTTCATGGGACAACACTTCAGTTATGACACTTTGATACAATGTAAAGTAGTCAGGGTCCAGCTTGTATAACAGTGTAAGTTTGGTGTACCCTCTAAATAAATGAACACACAACCATTAGTGTCAAAACCACTGGCAACAAAGTAAGTACACCCTTAAGTGAAAGTGGCTAAATTGTGCTCAAAGTGTGAATATATTGTTTGGCCACCATTATTTTCAAACACTGCCATAGCGCTCTAGGGCATGGAGTTCACTAGAGCTACACAGGAGCCACTTGAATTTTCTTCCACTCCTCAGTGACGACATCACAGAGCTGGTGGATGTTAGAGACCTTGCGCTCCTCCATCTTCCGTTTGAAAATGCCTCACAGATGCTCAATAGGGTTTAGGTCTGGAGACATGCTTGGCCGGTCCAGAACCTTTATCCTCAGTTTCTTTAGCAAGGTAGTGGTCGTCTTGGAGGTGTGTTCGTAGCAGTTATGTTTGAATGTGAAGGGAGAATATCATGATCTGTATGTCACAGTATATGTTGAAATTCATGGTTTCTTCAATGAACTGTAGCTTCCCACAGCCAGCAGCACTCATGCACCCCCAAATAATTACACTCCCACCACCATGCTTGACTGTAGGCATGACACACTTGTCTTTGTACTCCTCATCCAGTTACTGTCACACACACTTGACACCATCTGAACCAAATAAGATTATCTTGGTCCTATCAGGCCACAGGACAGGGTTGAAGTAATCAGTGTCCTTAATCTGCTTGTCTTCAGCAAACTGTTTGTGGGTTTTTCTGTGCATCAGTTTTAGAAGAGGCTTCCTTTTGAGACGACAGCCATGCAGACCAATTTGATGCATTGTGCGGAGTACAGTCTGAGCACTGACAGACTGACAGCCCTACCCCTGTAACATCTGCAGTAATGCTGGCTGCACTCATACATCTATTTTGAAAAGACAACCTCTGGATATGATGCTGAGCATGTGCTCAGCGCAGCATGGTTGTCCTTTGGACAACCATGGCGAGGCCTGTTCTGAATGGAACTTGTCTCGTTAAACCGCTGTATGGTCTTGGCCACTGTGCTGCAGCTCAGCTTCAGGGAGTTGCCAATCTTCTTATAGTCTCTAGGCCATCTTTATGTAGAGCAACAATTGTTTTTTTCAGATCCTCAGATAATTCTTTGCCATGAGGAGCCATGTTGAACTTACAGTGAGAGAGAGTGTGTGAGCGATAACACCAAATTTAACATTCAAACCTGAGACCTTGTAATACTGTGTCACATGACACCGGGGAGGGAAAAAGGCTAATTGGGCACAATTTGGCCACTTTCACTTTGGGGTGCACTCAATTTTGTTGCCAGCAGTTTTGACATTAATGTTTGTGTGTTGAGTTAGGCTGGGGCCACGCAGCCTTTAATGTGAGTGAATTGCATGACACTCGGCTCCCGCTCTGCTGGAGTGTAAGCAGAGTGTCATGCAACTGTCAAGCCACTGTGATGCGATCATGCAATCACAGCACAGCCGCAGAGGACAGGGCGGGCTCTGTAGAGGAGGGGGAGGGATTAATCTCCCTATCTCCTCCATTATCAGCTGATGTGATTCTCACACTGCACTTGCATTACACCGGTGTAAGGCGAGTGCAATGCAATGTTTCTCTCACACCCATAGACTTGTGTGAGTGCGAGTGAAACCAAATCAGATTCCACCCGCAGCATGCTGCGATTGTTATCTTGGTCCGATTAGGGCTGAGAAAAAAAAAAAAAAAATCGCTCATGGGAGTGACCCCAGAGAGTAACATGGGTCCGGGTGGAATGCGATTTTTTTATCACATTCCACTCGCTCAGTTTTACTCGTCGTGTGTTCTCAGCCTCAAAACAATCTGGCCAATGACTACTTTATGTTGTTTCAAAGTGTCATATCTTCAGTATTGTCCCATGAAAATATATTAAAATATTTTACAAAAATGTGAGGGGTGTACTAACTTTTGTGATGTACTGTACAAATAAGCATATAAACCAATTTTTAAAGGATACCGTGATCTGAGGAAAGTACATGTGCCACCCACTGATATCAAAACCTGGACACACAATGGACCAACATGTAAATAATTTGCAATCATAATTAAACAAAAAAAAGTATACATACAAATTTCTAAATGATAATTAACATACAGAGCTTATCTTGGGCATGTTTTGACAAATCCCATTTTTTATGGTATGTATGTGTTTATGTGTGTTTATTCATCCTTTTCCTAACGGTCTGGATAGTTCTTCCACTGTAATATAAATTGTAACCACATTGTTGCACATAAATATCAAAATATCTTTTTTATTTTTTTTTATATATTTGAGAGCATCAGATGTTTAACACTAGAACTACTGGACTCGTGACGCCTATATAGAAATACATGGTGCAAAGTAGTCAAAATGACTACCTCAGTAGTTCTAGTGTTAATAATGCCAAACAATTGCAATAACACCTGAAGAAACCCAAAAGAATTGTAAAGGTACTGGGTGGCATCTATTCACAAAGATCCATCAAGTCGAGGAATTATGTGCATATAATAAAGTAGCAAATATAGATTTTATATATATATATATATATATATATATATATATATATATATATATATATATATATATATATATATATATATATATATATATACACACATATATTATATACACATACATACATACATACACACACACACACACACACACACACACACACAGTTGAAACCAGAAGTTTACATACACCTAAAAAGACACATATGCATGTTTTTCTCACTATTTGACATGAAATCGGAATAAACCTTTCCTGTTTTAGGTCAATTAGGATTACAAAAATTATATTTGCCAAATGCCAGAATAATGGGAGAGTGTTTTAAGGTTTTTTTTATTACTTTATGCAGTCAAACGTTTACATACATTAAGAGTACTATGTCTTTACACAATATGGGACAGCCCGTATGATGATGTCATGTCTTTGGAAGCTTCTGAAAGGTTTATTGGCAACATCTGAGTTAATTAGAGACACACCTGTGGATGTATTTTAATGCACACCTGAAACACACTGCTTCTTTGTGTAGCATCATGGGAAAGTCAAAAGAAATCAGCCAAGATCCCAGGAAGAGAATTGTGGATTTGCACAAGTCTGGTTCATCCTTGGGTGCAATTTCCAGATACCTGAAAATGCCTCGTTCATCTGTACGGACAATTATATGCAAGTACAAACAAGATGGGAATGACCAGCCATCTTACTGCTCAGGTAGGTGAAGGGTTTTGTGTAACAGAGATGAACCTGCTTTGGTCAGACATGTGCATATCAGCCCAAGAATAAAAGCAAAGGACCTTGTGAAGATGCTGGCGGAAGCTGGTAAGAATGTATCATCCACAGTGAAACGAGTACTGTATTAACATGGGCTGAAAGGCTACTCTGCCAGGAAGAAGCCATTACTCCAAAAGAAACTTAAAAAAAGCCAGATTAAGGTTTGCAAATGCCCACAAGAACAAAGATCTTAATCTTTAGAGACATGTCCTGTGGTCTGACGAAACTAAAACTGAACTGCTTGGCCATAATGACCATTGTTATGTTTGGAGGAAAAAGGAAGAAGCTTTGAAGCTTAAGAACACCATCCCAACTGTGAAACATGGGGGTGGCAACATCATGTTGTGGGGTTGTTTTGCTGCAGGAGGGACTGGTGCACTTCACAAAATAGATGGCATCATGAGGAAAGAAGATTATGTAGCAATACTGAAGCAACATCTCAAGACATCAGTCAGGAACTTAAAGCAGGGGCGGAAATAGGTCTTCGAAAGGGACAATGATCCGAAGCATATTGACAAACTGGTTACAAAGTGGCTTAAGGATAAAAAAAAGTCAATATTTTGAAGTGGCCATCACAACGCCCTGATCTCAGTCCTACTGAAAATGTATGGGCAAAGCAGATGTCAGCAAGGCGACCTACAAACATGGCTCAGTTACATCAGTTCTATCAGGAGGAATGGGCCAAAATTCCTACCAATTATTCTGGGAAGCTTGTGGAAGGATATCTAAAATGTTTGACCCAAATCATACAGTTTAAAGAGTAATGGTACCAAACACTAATGAAATGTATGTAAACTTTTGACTTCGCAGAAAGTAATAAAAATGCCTTAAAACATTCTCTCCCATTATTCTGGCATTTGGCAAATATAAATTATTTTGGTTCCTAATTGACTTAAAACGGGAAAGGTTTATTCTGATTTCATGTCAGACAGTGAGAAAAACCTGGAGATGTGTCTTTTTAGATAGTATATGTAAACTTCTGGTTACAACTGCATATATACAGTGTGTCCACCTATATCCTGTCCACCGCCAGTAACTTGAGAACGGCGGCAGCTATAGGCATAGAAGTGGTGTCTAGGTATAGTAAAATAGTAAAGTAGCCATACACTACGCAATGAAACCACCTATAGCGCCACCTGGTGGAAAACAACGGAGTTAGCATTTTTATCTCGAAAACGGAACGAGATAGAGAAAAAAAGTGAATTACAAAATTGTAGGGCATCATCAATTTAATACGAATCAACACCTTGGATACAGAAATGCTATGATATGAAACTCATGACCCCCCCCCCCAAAAAAAAACATTGAATGCTCTATATGGCACTCATTTAACCTTGATGCTCAAAGTGGCCACCGTCAGCTGTAATGCACATCTGGACTCTGGACAGCATACTGTATCTTGCTGCATGTTGTGCAATATGGTAGATGATACGTTTGCACAAGCATCTGTAATACATCGTCGTAGGTCCTGCAATGTTGGTGGAGGGGTCGCATACACCTGCTGTTTGATGTGACCTCACAGAAAGAAGTCCAATGGGGTCAGGTCAGGTGAGCGTGGAGACACTCCACGCAGCCACCATATTCAATGACTTGTAGGAAGGTTTCCATGAGGTA
The DNA here is from genome assembly GCF_048569485.1 of Anomaloglossus baeobatrachus. NCBI lineage: Eukaryota > Metazoa > Chordata > Amphibia > Anura > Aromobatidae > Anomaloglossus > Anomaloglossus baeobatrachus. The sequence continues at coordinate 374,438,506 of NC_134356.1, forward strand.
TCGTTTCACGTCCGCAGCCTTGTGAGTTTTACATGTTCTAATCGTAGCATTTCTGTATGCAAGGTGTCAATTCGTATTGAATTGATGATGCCCTACAATTTTTTAATTCCCTTTTTTTCTCTATCCCGTTTCGTTTTCGAGATAAAAATGCTAACTCCGTTTTTTTCCACCAGGTGGCGCTATAGGTGGTTTCATTGCGTAGCGCATGGCTACTTTACTATACCTATACACCACTTCTATGCCTATACCTGCTGCCGTTCTCAAGTTAATGGCGGTGGACAGGATATGGGTGGACACACTGTATAAGATTTTAATGCATATTATCATGGTTTTCCCGTAGTAATTAAGTGTACCAACAGTTGCCACAAAATCATGTGAGGTTTTTCAGTGTCATTTTCAGCCTTGTGGCTAGTATCATAGCATGACCGTTGTGTGTAAACATTACTGAAGGGCTAAAGCATGCCATCCCCTTCCCCACACACACATTGCGCCAGCGCTAATGTTTCGTGGTCACCCACCTGTCTCTATATACATTACAGAAATGATAGGTGCTGTACCAACATGAGACCACTGCAGGCAATCACTGGGAGCAAGAGAGATGCCAATAAGTGTGGCTTGTTGCTGCAACATTGAGTTTGCCAAGACCAATCCTAACAGATTTTGATACAGGAAAAAGCAACATTTGATTAAATATATTTACTTTTCATCTTGGAAAAAAGTATTAAAAAAAAAATGATACACACACACATACATATACACACTCCAGTACAATAGACAAGCTTGATAGGATTTACGCATTTGTTTGAATCAAGTGACTGCCAAAGTTATATTTAACCCAGTCTGCATCTGATTATAACAGTGACTCCACTGGGACATGATCCAGAACTGACTAAAGAAGAAAAAAAGAGGACCACAAAAGGGAAGAACCATGTACAAACCCAAAGAAAAAATAAAATACTGAGAGTCTGACATCAGGAACCAGTGTGATTGGTCCCCAATTAAAAAGAATTTGAGAAAACTCAGGATTTGTGCAAAAATTGGGAAACATTTTGCATTTTCATGCCAGTCTCTTCGCCCATTTTGATGTAGCTTGGACATGATGCCATGGCTCATCTAGTTTATGATGAGCTGTGGCGTTACTTATGCCAAAAATCTTACACCAGAGTTCTGGGATAGCGCACAGAAGAGCATGCTACTCGTCAGATGCACTTGAGTCATGAAAAGGCGTGCACCTTTTCAAGAATCAAGAGCGTTTGACTCCACCACACCCGCTCATCAAGATCGGAGACAAAATCACCGGTTTTGATGAATCGGACCTTTATCTAAATCGGCTTCTATGGAAAAACAGGATGTGGCAATGAATGTAAATAGTGGCTGCAGTTAAGGCCCCGTCACACTAAGCAACATCGCTAGCAACATCGCTGCTAACGAACAACTTTTGTGACGTAGCAGCGATGTTGCTAGCGATGTTGCTGTGTGTGACATCCAGCAACAACCTGGCCCCTGCTGTGAGGTCGTTGGTTGTTGCTGAATGTCCTGGGCCATTTTTTAGTTGTTGCTGTCCCGCTGTGAAGCACAGATCGCTGTGTGTGACAGCGAGACAGCAACAACTAAATGTGCAGGCAGCAGGAGCCGACTTCTGCGGAGGCTGGTAACCACAGTAAACATCGGGTAACCAAGAAGCCCTGTCCTTGGTTACCCGATATTTACCTTTGTTACCAGCCTCCGCCGCTCTCACTGTCAGTGCCGGCTCCTGCTCTGTGCACATGTAGCTGCAGGACACATCGGGTTAATTAACCCGATGTGTGCTGTAGCTAGGAGAGCAGGGAGCCAGCGCTAAGCATTGTGCGCTGCTCCCTGCTCTGTGCACATTTAGCTGCAGTACACATCGGGTAATTAACCCGATGTGTGCTGTAACTAGGAGAGCAAGGAGCCAGCGCTAAGCATTGTGCGCTGCTCCCTGCTCTGTGCAGCTGCACCCTGTACTCTATACCCTATATATGTACCCTGTGCAGCTGCACCCGGTGTGCGCTGCTCCCTGCTCTGTGCACATTTAGCTGCAGCACACATCAGGTAATTAACCCGATGTGTGCTGTAACTAGGAGAGCAGGGAGCCAGCGCTCAGTGTGCGCTGCTCCCTGCTCTCTGCACGTGTAGCTGCGTGCGCTGGTAACCAAGGTAAATATCGGGTTGGTTACCCGATATTTACCTTAGTTACCAAGCGCAGCATCTTCGACGCGGCGCTGGGGGCTGGTCACTGGTTGCTGGTGAGCTCACCAGAAACTCGTGTAGCGACGCTCCAGCGATCCCTGCCAGGTCAGGTTGCTGGTGGGATCGCTGGAGCGTCGCAGTGTGACATCTCACCAGCAACCTCCTAGCAACTTACCAGCGATCCCTATCGTTGTTGGGATCGCTGGTAAGTTGTTTAGTGTGACTGGACCTTTAGTCCATGCGCTTTTGCACTTGGGGACAATAAAGTAAATTGGAAAATGTGTCAAAATCACAAGTAAAGGCTGCTTTACATGCTTCAATTAATCGTGTGATCGCACCCGCCCCCATAGTTTGTGCAATGCTGTAACCCCCCCCGTCAGGCGTACATACCTTCCAAACGACCTCGCTGTGGGCGGCTAACATCCACTTCCTGAAGGGGGAGGAACGTTCGGCGTCACAGCGACGTCACACAGCGGCCGGCCAATAGAAGAGGAGGGGAGGAGATGAGCAGGACGTAAACATCCCGCCCACCTCCTTACTTCAGCATTGCCAGCGGGACGCAGGTAAGCTGTGTTCGTCGTTCCCGGGGTGTCACACGGAGCGATGTGTGCTGCCCCGGGAACGATGAACAACAGGACGTGCGATATTTAGAAAATGAGCGACGTGTCAGCGATGAACGAGAAGGTGAGTATTTCTGCTCCTTCATAGCTGTCACACGCTACGATATCACTAACGAGGCCGGATGTGCGTCACTTACGACGTGACCCCGCCGACATCTCGTTAGGTATGTCGTAGCCTGTAAAGCCCGCTTAACTTAGGAACACTGTGGGTTTTAAATTATTTGTCTGTAGGTTTTTTTTTATAAAATCACAAAAAGTACGAGCAGCACCATGGCCCAGTGGTTAGTACTGATGCTTTGCAGCTGTTGAGGACAACCTCTGCAAGGAGTTCTCCATGTGTTTACATAGGTTTTTCCCCACACTCCAAAGACATACTGATAGGGAATTTAGATTGTGAGCCCCAATAGGGACAGTGAAGATCTCTGTACAGTCCTGTGGAAACTAATAGCCTTAACACTAGACCTACTGAGGTAGTCATTTTGACTACTTTGCACTATGTATTTCTATATACGGTAATTGTCACGAGTCCAGTAGTTCTAGTGTTAAATAAGTGAGTAAAATAAATCTGCCCTTGCAGGTCATATTGTGAAGGCCTTCTCCATGCTTACCCAGGACCCAGTCCTACAAACACTTTTCCTTTCACGTTTCAAATCTGGGTGCACTGAGGCCTCCTTGGTTTCTGGACTACGCCGTGACAGACCAAAAAAATGTACAACATGTCTTCATATGGGATTATAAAATTGCAGCTGGCTCCTAGCACACAACCGATTCTTTGAAAGAAACCTTGTGTATCCATATATTTCCCATGAAATGGCCAACACCTGTCCATATAATATAGAGACATCACAGGACCGCCAAAGCAGATCTATGTTATGGCTAGAGATGAGCGAACCGGTCGCGGTTCGGCTCGAGTTCGGTTCGCCAAACGGAGGTCTCGTTCGAGTTCGGCGAACCACTCGAACCGCATAGGAAGCAATGGGAGGCAATCAAACACATAAAAACACCTAGAAAACACCCTCAAAGGTGTCCAAAAGGTGACAAACAACTCACAACACAACACAAACACATGGGAAAGTGACAAGGACATATACTCATGCGAAAACAAAAGAGCTGGACAAGGAAAAAGAAGAGGAGACACAGATATAGGCATGGCACGCCCTTCTAAAATCATGTAAAACACCGCAAGGTGACTCCAAGCGGAGTCTCCCTTTTTTCCAAAAATTGGGCCACACACACACCCACCCCTTCAGTGGCAGCACTTGTTCCCCAGTTGTACACTTCACAGCTACAATTGCATCAAGCACATTCAAAAATACGCCATACTTAACCGTCCCCAGGATGACACCGGGGTAGGTAGCAAAGTCTTTCCTGATCCCAGCTCTGTGCATCTTGGATCATTTTTAAAAACAATGTAAGCAAGGGTTACTCCAAGCGGAGTCTCCCTTTTTTCAAAAAATTGGGCCACACACACACCCACCCCTTCAGTGGCAGCACTTGTGCCCCAGTTGTACACTTCACAGCTAGATTTGCATCAAGCACATTCAAAATCCACAAGCATTTACTCTCCCCAGGATGACACAGGGGTAGTAAATTCCTTGTGGATCCATGACTTGTTCATTTTGATGAACGTTAGTCTGTCCACATTGTCACTGGACAGACGCGTGCGCTTATCTGTCAGCACACACCCAGCAGCACTGAAGACACGTTCAGAGACAACGCTGGCAGCTGGACACGACAAAATCTCCAAGGCGTAAGTGGAGAGCTCTGGCCATTTTTCAAGATTTGAAGCCCAAAATGAGCAAGGCTCCATTTGCAAAGTAATGGCATCGATGTTCATTTGGAGATACTCCTGTATCATCCTCTCCAGCCGTTGACTATGTGTCAGACTTGTTGTCTCTGGTGGCCTTGCAAAGGAGGGTCTAAAAAAATTATGAAAAAATTCAATAAAATTGCTGTTACCAGCACCAGATACGGTGCTACTGGTACGGGTAGACTGTTGAAGATGACGAGACCGTCCCATGTTTGTCAAGTTACAACTGGGAGATTCACTTCCTGCACGGTTGTTTGGTGGAAAAGCCGAGCTAAGATCGAGTAACAGCTTCTGCTGATACTACTGTATACGTGCGTCCCTTTCTATGCCTGGATTTATGTCACAAAATTTGGACTTGTACCGGGGATCTAATAGTGTGGCAAGCCAGTAGTCATCATCACTTCTAATTTTGACAATACGAGGGTCATGTTGGAGGTAGTGCAGCAAGAAGGCACTCATGTGTCTTGCGCAGCCATGCGGACCAAGTCCACGCTGTGTTTGTGGCATAGAGGTGCTAACCGTTCTTTCTTCCTCTGACATCTCCCCCCAACCTCTTTCAACTGAAATTTGACCAAGGTCTCCCTCATCCGCTGAGTCTTCCATGTCCATGGACAGTTCGTCCTCCATTTCTTCATGTTCTCCTGCACCTTCCTCAACATTTCGCCTGCTACCATGCGCCCTTGTTGATCCCTGTCCCCCATGGTCCCATGCCTGCCGCGTTGGTGATGATGAACGTCTGGACCTTGGTGATGTTGTTGTGTCTTGCGCATATGAATCCTCCTGTAGTTCCTCCCCTTCCTGTTGTCCCACCCCCTGACTCCGAATAGTGTTTAGCGTGTGCTCCAGCATGTAAATGACTGGAATTGTCATGCTGATAATGGCATTGTCAGCGCTAAACATATTCGTCGCCATGTCGAAACTGTGCAGAAGGGTGCATAGGTCCTTGATCTGAGACCACTCCATCAGGGTGATCTGCCCCACCTCTGCATCTCGTTGGCCCAGGCTATAAGTCATGACGTATTGCACCAGGGCTCGGTGGTGCTGCCACAGTCGCTGTAACATGTGGAGAGTCGAATTCCAGCGTGTCGGCACATCGCATTTCAGGCGATGAACCGGCAGGCCGAAAGACTTCTGGAACGATGCAAGTCACTCAGCAGCGGCGGTTGAACGGCGGAAGTGACCAGACAGTTTCGTGCCCTGTTCAGAAGGCCATCTAGGCCGGGATAGTGTGTTAAAAATTGCTGGACAACAAGGTTCAACACGTGAGCCATACAAGGAACGTGTGTCACCTTGCCCAGGCGAAGGGCCGCACCCAGGTTTGCAGCATTGTCGCACACGGCCTTACCAGGCTGCAGGTTGAGTGGAGACAACTATTTATTAAACTCAGTCTCCAGAGTTGCCCACAACTCAGCCGCTGTGTGACTCTTATTTCCAAGACATTTCAAGCTAAAGACCGCCTGATGCCGTTGCGCTCTGCTGCCAGCATAGTAATGAGGGGTGCGTGATTCCTTCTGCGCAGTTAGAACGCTGGTGGCCTGACCAGGCAGGCTTGGGGCGGAGGTGGAGGACCCAGATGAGGTGGAGGAGGCAGAAGCAGTGGCGGAACTTGGACAGACAGAGGATTGACACACAAGTCGTGGGGACAGCAAGACTTGTGCAGCAGACCCTTCACCATCTATCACCATACTTACCCAGTGCCCAGTCAGCGACATGTAACGTCCCTGTCCATGCTTACTGGTCCAAGTATCGGTGGTGAAATGCACCCGTTCACACACAGAGTTTCTCAAGGAAGCGGTGATGTTGTGTGCGACATGCTGGTGTAGCGCAGGCACACCTTTCTTAGAGAAGTAGTGGCGACTGGGCATCTGGTACTGGGGCACAGCGACAGACATAAGGTCTCTAAAATCCTGTGTGTCCACCAGGCGGAAAGGCAGCATTTTGGTAGCCAAGAGCTTACAGAGGGATAAAGTCAACCTCTTAGCTTTGTCATGGGTCGCAGGAAATGGCCTTTTATTTGTCCACATCTGAGGGACAGAGATCTGGCTGCTGTGTGTAGACGGTGTTGAGTAGGGTGTCCCTGGAAAAATGCAGGTTTGTGAGGAAAGTGCAGGCGGAGACATGATGTTGCCTTCATCCAACGTTGGTGCTATCGATGTCTGAGAGAGCTGTACACACGCACTTGTTTCCCCTTCCAAATCATCTGACGACCTACCAAGCAAACTGCCTGTTGCGGTTACAGTGGTGGAAGTTGTGCGTGGAAAACCAGGTGTGATAGCTGTCCCCACAGTCCTAGAAGATGAAGAGCGCGCGGATGCACTGGAAGGGGCAGGCGGTGGATGGTCCGCTCCGCTAGGCCGCATTGCAGCACGATGAGCTTCCCACTGGGACATATGATATTTATTCATATGACGATTTATGGAAGAAGTTGTCAAACTGCTGAGGTTTTGCCCTCTACTAACAGAATCACGACAAATTTTACAGATCACATAATTTGGGCGATCTTTTGCTATGTCAAAAAAGGACCAGGCTAGGCAAGGCTTAGAGGGCATGCGACCTGCTGATCCACCCCGACTAATGCTCAGAGGCACAGTGGTGGCTGAGGATGCAGTTGTAGACGTGCTACCAGTACTCATCCTCTGTCCAGGAAGGCGCAAGGTAACTTCGTCGTCAGTTGCATCCTCCTAAACCGCCTCTGTTGACCTCCTCGAGTGCCTGACTGTGGGTTGACAGTAGGTGGGATCTAGAACTTCCTCATCAATTGTTGTGTTTGCACTCCCCTCACCCTCAGACCGAGCCTCTTCTTGCCCTGACAGAATATTTAAGTTGTCATACCAATCTGGTATCTGCGTCTCATCGTCATCAGTATGTTCCTCATTGTCTATAACAACAGGTGTTACAGTTTGTGAAAAAGGGTCAACATTATGCTCAGAAACTTAGTCCTCACGGCCTGAATCAGAGTCACAAAGGTTCTGGGCATCACTGCAGACCATTTCCTGGTCTGTACTCACTGTAGCTTGGGAGCAGACCTCTGATTCCCAGGCTATAGTGTGACTGAACAGCTCTGCAGACTCAGCCAGCTCATTTCCACCATACTGTGCAGGACGGATGGAGACTTCAGAGCTGGGAGAAAGCAAGTGTGATTGGGCTGACAACTCAGAGGACTGGTGTTTTTTGGATGCGGTAGTTGAGGTGGCGGAGAGGGCACTTGTTGGACCACTTGAGATCCATTCAAGCATTTTCCTCTTTTGGCCATCATCTACCTTTGTTCCAGCTGTTCGTGTCTGTAAAAAAGGGAGCACATCGGATTGTCCACGGTAAGTAGTAGACATCTTACTTTTGCTGGAAGATGGTCTATCTTCAGCAGATGTTAATGGAGCTTTGCCACCTTCCCCACGGACAAACCCTTTTTTTCCTTTTCCAACTCTTCCCCTTTCCACCAGCATCTGTCATTTTGCCACTCATTTTGATTGCGACAAGATTGTGCACTTAAAATGTGGTAGTAAAAATTGAGAGGTGGTGTAGATTGCAGCGGTGATCTAGCTTTATTAACAGCAGAATAAACAACAATAACTATCCCTGACAATGCAACTACGGCCCTTAAACTGGCAGCATAGTTTGCTAGTATAATGGCTTAGTAACAATGAGTTTGAGTGTGCAATGCAGAGGTGCTGCAAATAGATTTGCACCAGTGGGACAGTAATGGAAGTCCAACAGCCACTTTTAGGATGCCACTAAGTTTCCTCAGTGTTTGCTAGTATAATGGCTTAGTAACGATGAGTTTGAGTGTGCAATGCAGAGGTGCTGCAAATAGATTTGCACCAGTGGGACAGTAATGGAAGTCCAACAGCCACTTTTAGGATGCCACTAAGTTTCCTCAGTGTTTGCTAGTATAATGGCTTAGTAACGATGAGTTTGAGTGTGCAATGCAGAGGTGCTGCAAATAGATTTGCACCAGTGGGACAGTAATGGAAGTCCAACAGCCACTTTTAGGATGCCACTAAGTTTCTTCAGTGTTTGCTAGTATAATGGCTTAGTAACAATGAGCTTGAGTGTGCAAAGGGCAGGAGGGTACAGTGGCAGGGTTGTGGGTCTGGGTAGAGGAAAGGAAGCCTCACTTTCTATCCCTCCTAATGGGGAAATGCAGCGAGGAAATCCCTCACCTTAGCTACATAGACGCTGTTATCTTGTGTAGCTGTTAAAATCTGTTTTCACGGACCTGACTATCACCTATGGCTCTGACCCTGCTGGTATTAGACCCTTACAAGGACTAATAGAAACTTCTATCCCTATTCTGTATAGCGTTGTGTGTAGAGCGTACACAGCAGTATCGGAGACAGGAGCTACGCCAGCGGTGACTGACACCCAGACGCAGAAGGCAGATAATGGCGTCCAGACGGGCAGATGCCCGTATTTATAATGCAGGGACATGTGACATGGACATCCTATCACACATGCCGTTGCTTCTCTGGCTAAAAGTCCACTTAGCTGTGTGTGTGTCTGGGATTGGCTGACATGCTGGCACGCCCCACTACATGCGCGCGCTTAGGGAAGGAAGACAAGGAAGAAAAAAAAAATGGCGATCGCCATTATCCCAACAGCAGTGATCTGAATGCGCTGTTCCCGCACACTATACGCTGAAATTTCATAATATTGTGAGTCACAGAGTGACTTACACTATTACAGCGGAAAGCCAGCTAGTAATTAGCTTGGCTTTTTGCTGCTAGAACCGTTCTCGAACGAAACTAGAACTATCGAGCTTTAGCAAAAAGCTTGAGTTCTAGTTCGATCTAGAACAGCCCCCAAAATCACTCGAACCGCGAACTGGAGAACCACGAACCGCACTCAACTCTAGTTATGGCTCACATTGGGCAGTCATAAGCTGGTGACCCTTCCTCTATGAAACCCAAATTACCTAAATGCCACAACACTTTTATATAGAGGGTGCTAGCTCTATAAAACTGATTGCCTAATCTTGTAATACACCACTAATATTAGATCAGTGTAGGGTCTTACTATTGGCACATGTGCCAATATGCTGTTTGAAGCCTGAGGGAAGTGCATATGATTAATGAGGTTGTCCCCCTCCCTATTACTATATTCCCGCATATAAAAAAAGGACATGCCTGTACACATCTCCGGCACCAGCACTGTCGGCACCGAGGCTCTAACAATGTTACATGAGCTTTTCACCCTATCAGAGGTCGCTAATGGCCTGCTCCACTCTTGCTTCCTTTTGAAGTAATGGACATACTGAAGAGGCGAGAACCATTTCTACTCTCTGATTTCCCCTGGATGAAAGTTATCAGAAGGAAAGGAGAGTGAATAGGTCACCGATTGGCTACAGCGCTGACATGATGTAATGTCACATCTTCAATGCGGGAGAGTAGAAGAGGTTAATGCCGCGCTGTCGCCAAAAGGTTGATAAAAAAATTGTTGATTTAATGCAAGATTATTTTATTCCATAGGTCTACGCATTTCGAGGTGAGGACCTCTTCTTCATGTATTATTTCTGATTTTTTGTGGTCCTGAAGAAGAGGTCCTCACCTTGAAACGCGTAGACCTATGGAATAAAATAATCTTTCATTAAATCAACAATTTTTTTAATCATCCTTTCGTGACAGCATGGCGTTAACCCCATCTACTCTTCAGCATTGAAGATATCCACATGTGGGGCTGCGGCAGCCGTCATTATCTGTGTGCTTTTTGTGTTGGTTGTGACTTTCACAACCACACTAGGTGAGTGTACAGTAACATACTTTTATTTTAATATCTGGTAAGACACCATTTTGCTCTCTCTTTCTCTTAGTTTTACTATGATGTAATGTCATGTGACTGGTACGGCACCGGCGGCAGCGAGTAGAGGCTGCATTGATATTACATTCAGGAATACAGCAATTGAAAAGGAAAACACTGAGTAGTGGACAACACCTTCAAAATGAACAAAATTTATATCAATTCAATTTGTGGCTCAGTGGAATGAAAATGAAGGGGAAAAAAACCCAAAATAAATATATATGTTTGAAGGGTTGATCAATTTACTTACAGCTGTAAAGTGTCTGACATATCAACAAATGCTCACTGTCATGGAGCGGAGACAAAACTTACCGTGAGCGCACCCTACTGTTATATCACCAGCAGATGACATCAATGATGAGGATTCTGCATACAGGTACTTGGCTTTCAGCTGGCCATTTTCTGTGCAAATATTAACAGATGTTCCTAGCAATTTCTCAATGTCAACTGTCTGCAAAACAAATGTAGGAACATTACCAGTTTCACTTCAACATAGGAAATGACTTGTGATTCAAAGCAAGACAAATTGTATGTAACAGAACTAATACCAGGTCTTATAGTAGTTTTTGCTCCGAAGGATTCGCTAGGGCTTATTTTCAGGGGATGTCTTATATTTTCCCATGAACAACAATCCACATTTATTCTTGTACAAAAAAAATAATCAACATTTATTCAAATATAATCATGTCATCACATTCTGGAACATCAACATTTTGTGTTTATCTGACTACTGGTTCAGATGCACAGGTTCTTATCTGATCTGCTATTCTCATGCTGCAGAACCAGTCCTATAGTGGTGGGTACATACCATATTTACAATGGTTTATATTACCTGCATAAATTTAATTATTGTCCATGTACTGCTAAGTTTAGCCCAAAAGAAAGCAGACACCCCCTAAAAGATTTGCACTTAGCAGACCCCAAACAATTAGTGTTGGCAAGTGAATAGTCTCTCACATACAAAACTGCATCCCTGTCAGGTCCCCCTGTGTTCTACAGTGGTTGGCTCTCCCTGGTGACTGGAAGCAGTATCACTCATGCGGCGTGATACTGGTACCCGATCTGTTTGTAGAGCCGCAGTGCTATGCAACTGGAATAGCAAGGGACTTAACAGTGATGCAGATCGCTGTGTGAGAGCACATCCACCATCGGCACTTGCTAACTGTAATTGTTTGAGGTCTGATGAGTGCAATTTTTTTTTCTTTTTGGGGTTGGAGGTGTCTGCTTTCTTTTGGAGTGCTCTGCTTTCTTTTGGAGTGGTCTGCTTTCTTTGATGAAGAGTCCTGCTATATTCTTTAAGTTTTTTAGCTTCTTGGACATTTGGAACCGCAACTGGGGCTTATTTTTGGAGTAGGGCTTATATTTTAAACATACTCCAAAAAGCACAAAGATTCTACTAGGGCTTATTTTCGGGGTAGGTCTTATTTTTAGGGAAACAGGGTACTTATAGGAACATTAAATAAATTAAAACGGTGCATGATATTTCATGAATTTAGTGCAGACTCAAAGTTTGTTTTATATATGCTCCTTTGAGCAACATGCACCACAACCCCTTCAATAAGGTATAAAATGTAAAATTAGTCGTCAACTTAAATACATAGACTTTTTTAAGTTTTTGCTATCAATATATTTTGGGTGTACTGTATCTAAACTGTGCAAACATTTTACAACATTCTGAAAAGTCTCAAATAGTGAATAATCCAGAAACTGAAAAACACAATGTAAAAATGGCACACAAGCCATAAAAATGCCTAAAGGTGAAACATGCATACAATAAAGCACACATAAAAATGATAACTTGGGGCCAAAAGGTTTTAAAAAAATAAATAAATAAAAAAATAATTTTATTTTTTTTTCTGAAGGCTTTCATTTTGTACCTTTTCTCCCCATATAAATGTCAGGTGAAATCACAGCTTTAGGCCTCTGCCACACTCACGTGCCTCCGGTACGTGTGTGCCTTTTTTTTCATGTACCGGAGACACGGGCCCACATGGTCCTATTTATTGTTATTGTTTTGGACACACGTAAGTATTCAGGAACGGAACGTGTGTCCGTTCCGTACTTAAGTGTGCCCGTTTTTTTTAAAAACGCTGACATGTCCGTGTTGCTCCGGCAGCACGGGTGTCACACGGCCCACACCCGTACCACACGGATGTAGTGTGGATGCGGGCCCGTGTGACACGCGCCGCAGAAAGACACGTATCAGTGTAAAAATAATAAAAACACATACTCACCTCCACCATACCTGCAGTCTCTGCCGCAACTGTCCCCTGCATCCGTCCCCCAGTGAATTTGAACAACGCTTCTTCTTCACTGGGTGCCGGAAGCAGCGTCAGCGGGGCGTGGCCTGTGCCGAACACTGTCATTCAGCACCACAGACAGCGCCGGATAATGCAGGTAAGGCGGGGCTTTCCGTTCTCCGTGTGTTATTACGTATAACACACGGAGAACACGTACGTGCCATAAACACGGCACACGGGGAGCAAACCACCCCTTTAACACGTACGTGACAAAAACGTTACGTTTTGTCACGTAAGTGTGGCAGAGGCCTTAGGAAAAAGGCATGGGGTTAAAGCACTGATTGATTAACAAATGAAAATGTATTTAGCCTTGTAAATAATGTTAAATTAGTGATGAGGGAGCACTAACATGCTCGGGTGCTCTGTACTCGTAACTAGTGATGAGCGAACACTACGATGCTCGGGTGCTCTGTACTTGTAACTGGTGATGAGAGAGCACTACCATGCTCGGGTGCTCTGTAGTTGTAACTAGTGATGAGCGAACACTACCATGCTCGGGTGCTCTGTACTCGTAACTGGTGATGAGCAGGCACTACCATGCTTGGGTGCTCTTTACTTGTAACTAGTGATGAGCAAGCACTACCATGCTCGGGTGCTCTGTACTCGTAACTGGTGATGAGGAGGTACTACCATGCTCGGGTGCTCTGTACTTGTAACTAGTGAAGAGAGAGCACTACCATGCTTGGGTGCTCTGTACTTTTAACTAGTGAAGAGAGAGCACTACCATGCTTGGGTGCTCTGTACTTGTAACTAGTGAAGAGAGAGCACTACCATGCTTGGGTGCTCTGTACTCGTAACTAGTGATGAGCAGGCACTACCATGCTCGGATGCTCTGTACTTGTAACTAGTGATGAGCAAGCACTACCATGCTTGGGTGCTCTGTACTCGTAACTAGTGATGAGCAAGCACTACCATGCTCGGGTGCTCTGTACTCGTAACTGGTGATGAGGAGGTACTACCATGCTCGGGTGCTCTGTACTCGTAACTAGTGAAGAGAGAGCACTACCATGCTCGGGTGCTCTGTACTTGTAACTAGTGAAGAGAGAGCACTACCATGCTCGGGTGCTCTGTACTCGTAACTAGTGATGAGAGAGCACTACCATGCTTGGGTGCTCTGTACTCGTAACTAGTGATGAGAGAGCACTACCATAGTTGGGTGCTCTGTACTCGTAACTAGTGATGAGCAGGCACTACCATGCTTGGGTGCTCTTTACTCATAACGTTCAATTGGATGTTTAGATGGGCTCGACTCGAGTTCCCCAGAATAATAGAAGTCAATGGGGGGGGGGGGTTCAAGCATTTTTCAAGAAGATCTTCAGGAAAAATGCTTGAGTCCCCCATTGACTTCTATTATACTTTTGTACTTGAGGCGAGCTCATCTAAGCATCCAACTGCTCGTTACGAGTACAGAGCACCCGAGCATGGTAGTGCCTGCTCATCACTAGTTACGAGTACAGAGCACCCGAGCATGGTAGTGCTCGCTCATCACTAATAGTTAACACTTAACATCATGAGAGACTCTTGCTCTGCTCCAGTCACAGAGCGGGGTGAGAACCTGAGCAGTCACTGCTGGACTTCCAATCATGACCACTGGTAACTAGAGTGATGTCTCACATAGCTTGTGAATGTGCTGGGTCGGACATGAATCAAGTTAAACATTGCCACCAATTTTGCTCTGTGGCCATAGATAAAACATGGTATCTATATAATGAGTACCCGACATAAGATGTTGAATGATGGAGTAGCCTTCATGGACAGGTATGACGGCAGGTGCCACTATAATAGGAAAAAACCTAGCTCCGATTCATCTAGGCAATTTTGCCAGAACTCTGGGGGAAATTGATTAATAAAAAAATACCCCACATTTTTGATGCCAGTTGTCTAAGAAGTTGTGGTGTTCCCTATCGCATAAATCTTACTCCAGTCAAGGAATGGAGTAATACTTGAGTGTGGATGTGTATGTCACTCGTCATACGTTCCTGATTCATTAAGAGGCATGTGTCTCATCACGAATAATTAACGTCAGATTCCAACACATCCCATTATCAAGATTGGCATGAAAATTGCCTGTCTTGATGAACTGGAGCACTTAAGTCTATGCTAGTTCTATTCTTATCAGGTCATACGCGAGGCTAAACCCAATATGCCTAGCATCCATACCCACTATGAGGGTATTAAGCAGCTAGAGATAGAAGCTGCAAGAACGACATAGAAAAGATAGAACTAGATAAAAGCGAGCACATAATTACAATGTATGGTGATGTGTTATGGTTATTACTAAGCTGTCTGCTTACATGGTGACTCGTTCACAGGCGCCTTTCCACAGATATATTCTCCAAAGACTCCAGTGCATCTTGGCTGCCAAAACATTCCTTATACCAGATTATGTGCCAGTGGGAACATTTCTCCGCAATCTGGAGGTTATTTTAAGCTTAAGTCATACATCTAACCTATTAATAACTGTGCATAATTGCAGAGCTGATCGGCAGAAATCTCTAGAACACACTCCTAAGCCTAACGTTTCATGACTTTTACATGCTAACCACACGGCGACACAGTTACTTTGATCTGGAGCATCATTGTAACAATTTAGATAGAAAAAGTCACTGCAAATGGCCTTGTGTCATGTTATTTAGTGTCTCTCAGTGAATCTGGAAACATGACTCACGTTGGGTTTGGAACATTGTAAGGGGAAACTACAGTACACGTGAAATACCGCTATAAACAATGGACATGATGACATCCATATGGAGTCTAAATACGACATAAAGTAAGCCCATTCAATTACACTACAGAAAGAGAAGCCATAAGACGATATTATTACAACTCAGGTCATTTTAACTTTAGTTAAAGGGAACTGAGAGCCAGGACGGGATAGGACATTCTCTTAAAGGGAATCCATCAGTAGGGATCAGCCCTTCTAAACTGTCTAAGTGGGTAAGTCCTAGGAAGTTGAATAAAACGATACCTTGATATCTGCGATTCAATTATTACAGAGAAATCCACGTTTTTGCGCTGTGCCAGGCTATGGGCCAGATACTGATCTGCAGGAGAATCTGCCTTCAGAGCCTACTGACAAATTCCCTTTAAAGGCTAAAGCTGTCATTTCACATATCAACTATCAAAAATCTATGCAAAAGGAAAAGCTTGCCAGACAACACCATAAGTGAGTTCAGGCTCTGCCACCAACATTTTAAAGGAAATATAAAATCAAAATTTCCTATTTTTTGTGAAACTTGTTTTTTTTTTTAAAAAAAAAAAAAAAAGCCTTACATTTTTGAATCCTTGAATATTCCAGTTCTGACATTTCCTGCTCCTGTATACTCACATCCAGTGGTGTCAACACTACCTCGTCTGGGGACCGCGTGACAAATCAAGCCATAAGGAGGCAGTGAGAGCAGCAGATGCTCTGACTTGCCCGGATGTCTGATTACGCAGGAAGGAAGTGCTGAATGGCTGCAGGGATCACGTGTTATATCAATGTCAAGCGATGCCCATGGGAGTCAGTGCCAAAACTGCTGGAACGTTGCAAGAAGCAGAGGAGAGTATAGGTGTTGTTATTGCGGGCAATCGTAGGATGGAGAAGGGGGTGTTCCAGTATTGCGCAACCCTTTAACACTAGAAGTCCCAGAGAGGGGTCATTTAACATTTCTACCTTTGGAACCCAGAGACGGGTCGAATGACCTGAAGGATATTAGCTAACATCCTATAATCACCATCTTTTGTTCTGTAATTAAGGCCATTACTGTCGCACCACAGGAGGTTGTTGTTTTCCATTGAGTTTAGCCATTTAGTTTCTAGTTAGTTCTATTCAGTTTATTGTATGTCATTTGACCCTCTTTCGGGACTTCAGGGGGGAGCTCGAAATTTCTGGGACTTCTAGTGTTAAAGGGTTTTTATGTGAATACAATTTTTTTAAAGGCTGCAGATATTTAATATATTAAGCACATAGATTGTCTCCCTTCTCAGGTCCAGCAATGCCTTCTCCACCACGGCTCTTGTATATCTTTGTAGGCTGCAATTGTGACGTTGCAATCAGATAGCACAAATCACTTCAACCAATCACTGAGCTCAGAGGCTCATGCACTATTCATCATTAGAGCCAATAAGCTCAGAGATTGGCTGCAGCGGTAATCTGTGCTGTAGTTGTGATGTTACCAATGCCACCAGTTAGGCCTGTTTCACACGTCAGTGATTCTAGTACGTTTGTGCTTTTTTTTAAACGTACCAGAATCACTGACATACGCAGACCCATTATAATGAATGGGTCTGCTCACACATCAGTGATTTTTCACTGAACGTGTCTCCGTGTGGCATACCCGCGTGTCCGTGATTGCCGCATGGAGACATGTCCATTTTTTTCTGGCATCACTGATGTCCCACGGACCACGCAGTGGTGTGATCCGTGAAACACGTGCCAGAAAAAAACGTGCTTATAAAATAAAAAGTATTTTAACTCACCCGGCTCCAGCGACGCTCTGTGCAGCCTGTTCTGCCTGCTGCTTCTGAGCCGGCTCATTACTGTTGCGCATATTCATGATGCACGACACAGCCGACCTGGAAGCAGCTGCTGCGGGGGTCACCGCCGGCCGGATGCTGCACCGCGGGAGCATTCAGCATCAAGGACAGCGGGAGCGGGCACAGGTGAGTTGATCTCTAAGTACAATCACGGGCCACGGAGAACGGAGCCCGGATTGCACTTGAATCACGGCACACGGAGGGATATGGGCGTGTTTTACACATCAGTGAAGAACGTCTGTGTTTTTCACTGACGTGTGAAACGGGCCTTAAAGAAAGGAAAAGTGGCGAAGAGAGGTAGCACTGGATAAAGGAAGTGCGAGTATCAGTGTGTTTATGGTATTAAATATGTGCAAGCAAAAATAAAGCATTTCCGAACAATTCCTTTATGCCACAGTAGTTATAAAATGACCTGTCCTCTTCTGGCAATGTGATTTGGTCATTTCTTATGACCTGTGGGCGTACTAACATGCTAATGAAAGCGCAGCGACGCCGCGCATACCTCAGTCTTGATGGCGGCCGGAGGAGGATGGATGCACATTGCGCATGATCCGGAGTCCTCGGGACTTCCGGTCATGCGCACTGTACCTCAAATAAGCCAGGAAGCTTACACACGGCAGCAATTTAGTGCACATGATCGGAAGTCCCGGGGACTCTGGATCATGCACAATGTGCGTCCATCCTCCGCCGGCCGCCATGACGAATAAGGTATGTGGGGCAAAGCTGCGCATTCATTAGCATATTAGTATACCCATAGGGGCATGCTAACATGCTATATGGGCCAGCTAGCCAAGGGAAGTCACGCCCTTGTGACTAGTCCCTGGCCTCATTAGCATAAAAGAAACGATCTTTAGAAATACTTTCCTAAAAAAGAGAATTTTGTTTACCGTAAATTCTTTTTCTTATAGTTCCGTATTGGGAGACCCAGACCATGGGTGTTTAGCTTCTGCCTCCGGAGGACACACAAAGTACTACACTTAAAAGTGTAGCTCCTCCCTCTGAGCTTATACACCCCCTGGAGAACCAGATCTAGCCAGTTTAGTGCAAAAGCTGAAGGAGAATAGCCACCCACAAGTAAAACAGAGTAAGAACCGGAACAACCGGAGACTCTGTCCACGACAACAGCCGGTGATAACACGCGGAACAAGAAATTGCCAACAGGCAACAGGGAGGGAGCTGGGTCTCCCAATACGGAACTATAAGAAAAATAATTTACTGTAAGTAAACAAAATTCTCTTTTTCTTTATCGTTCCTATGGGAAACCCAGACCATGGGACGTCTCAAAGCAGTCCATGGGTGGGAAATAAACAGAAAAACTAAGAAGTAGGGGGAGCCTAACTTCACAAATGGGCGACAGCCGCCTGAAGGATGCGTCTGCCCAAGCTCGCATCTGCCGAAGCATGAGCATGCACTTGGTAGTGCTTCGAAAAGGTATGCAGGCTAGTCCAAGTGGCAGCCTGACAGACTTGCTGAGCCGTAGCCTGGTGCCTGAAAGCCCAAGAGGCACCGACAGCTCTGGTCGAATGTGCCTTGATTCCCGGCGGGGGAGGCACCTGAGTGCACTGGTAGGCATCCGAAATGGTTGACCTAATCCAACGGGCTAAGGTCGGCTTAGAAGCAGAGAGGCCATTGCGCCGGCCTGTGGTTAGCACAAAAAGAGAAGTGCACCGCCCAAGAGCAGCGGTGCGAGACACATAGATCCGGAGAGCACGCACCAGATCCAGAGTATGCAACGCTTTTTCAAAGCCATGAACAGGAGCCGGACAAAAGGAAGGTAGGGTAATGTCCTGGTTAAGGTGGAAAGGAGAGACCACCTTAGGAAGAAAGTCCGGAGTCGGACGGAGAACCACCTTGTCTTGATGAAAAACCAAAAAAGGTGACTCCGAGGAGAGCGCAGCCAAATCAGAGACTCTCCTGAGGGAAGTTATGGCCACCAGAAAGGCCACTTTCTGTGAAAGACGAAACAAAGAAACCTCCCTAAGGGGCTCAAAGGGGGGTTTCTGCAAAACCGTGAGAACAAAATTAAGGTCCCAGGAATCTAAGGGCCGCCGGTAAGGCGGAATGATGTGAGACGCGCCCTGCATGAAGGTGCGGACCTGAGCCAGCCGAGCGAGACGCCACTGGAACAGCACTGATAGAGCTGAGACTTGTCCCTTGAGAGAGTTGAGGGACAGTCCTAGCTGCAGACCGGACTGTAGAAAGGACAGAAGGGTCGGCAAGGAGAATGGCCAAGGAGGATGGCCGGAAGAGCGACACCAGGACAGGAAAATTTTCCAAGTCCTGTGATAGATCTTGGCGGAGGAAGACTTACGGGCCCGAGTCATAGTGGAGATGACTTCAGGAGGAATACCAGAAGCCGTCAAGATCCAGGACTCAAGAGCCACGCCGTCAATTTGAGAGCCGCAGAATTCAGGTGGAAAAACGGACCTTACGAGAGAAGGTCTGGACGGTCCGGGAGATGCCACGGCACCTCTACGGACAGATGGAGCAGGTCTGGGTACCAAGCTCGCCTGGGCCAGTCCGGTGCAATGAGGATGACTCGACGACCCCCCATTCTGATCTTGCGCAGGACTCTGGGCAAGAGAGCTAGAGGGGGAAACACGTAGGACAGCCGAAACTAGGACCAGTCTTGAACCAGAGCGTCCGCGGCGAAGGCCTGAGGATCGTGGGAGCGAGCCACGTAAACCGGAACTTTGTTGTTGTGACGGGATGCCATTAGATCCACTTCCGGAGTGCCCCACTTGCGGCAGATTGACTGAAACACTGGCGGGTGCAGGGACCACTCGCCACCGTCCACGGATTGACGGCTGAGATAATCTGCCTCCCAGTTTTCTACGCCTGGGATGTGGACTGCGGATATGGTGGACTTTGAGTCCTCCGCCCACTGAAGAATGCGTTGGACCTCCAACATTGCCAGGCGGCTGCGTGTCCCGCCTTGGTGATTGATGTAGGCAACCGCTGTCGCGTTGTCTGACTGGACTCGAATGTGCCTGCCCGCCAACAGGTGGTCAAAGGCTAGGAGAGCTAGAAGCACAGCTCTGGTTTCCAGCACATTGATTGAAAGGGCTAGCTCGGACGGAGTCCAAGTGCCCTGTGCTCTGTGGTGGAGATATACCGCTCCCCAGCCGGAAAGGCTGGCATCCGTGGTGAGAATCACCCAGGACGTGGCCAGGAAGGAGCGCCCCTGGGACAGAGAGAGGGGCCGAAGCCACCACTGAAGAGAGCTCCTGGTCTGTGGTGACAGAGCCGCCAACCTGTGCAAGGAGGAAGGCCGCTTGTCCCAACAGCGGAGAATGTCCAGCTGCAGGGGACGCAGATGGAACTGAGCAAAGGGAACAGCCTCCATTGACGCCACCATTTGACCCAGCACCTGCATCAAGCGCCTGAGGGAATAACGGCGGGGTCTCAGCAGAGAGCGCACCGCCAGTTGGAGGGACTGCTGTTTGACTAATGGCAACTTCACAAGTGCCGGCAAAGTCTCGAACTGCATCCCTAGGTACGTGAGACTCTGGGTCGGAGTCAGAGTGGATTTGGGAAGATTGACAAGCCACCCGAACTGGGCTAGAGTGGCGAGAGTGAGCGAGACACTCCGCTGACAGTCCACGCTGGATGACGCCTTGACTAGAAGGTCGTCCAGGTAAGGAATCACTGCCATCCCCTGTAGGTGCAGGACCGCAATCACTGCTGCCATGACCTTGGTGAATACCCGAGGAGCTGTGGCCAACCCGAAAGGAAGAGCCACAAATTGGAAATGATCTTCTCCGATTGCAAAACGTAGCCAACGCTGGTGAGAAACTGCAATTGGCACATGCAGATAGGCATCTCTGATGTCGATGGACGCCAGGAAATCTCCTTGGGTTATTGAGGCAGTGACTGATCGCAGAGACTCCATGCGAAAGTGCCGCACCTGAACATGCTTGTTGAGAAGCTTGAGATCCAGGATGGGCTGGAAGGAACCGTCCTTTTTGGGAACTAGGAAGAGATTTGAGAAGAAAACCTCTGAACCGTTCCCGAGTGGGAACTGGTACAATCACTCCGCTTGCCTGCAGGGATGCCACGGCCTGTGAGAAGGCGGCGGCCTTGGAGCAGGGGGGAGTTGAGAGAAAAAAATCTGTTTGGCGGGCTGGAAGAGAATTCTATCCTGTAGCCGTGGGAGATGATATCCCTTACCCACTGATCGGAGACGTGTTGAAACCACGCGTCGCCAAAGTGGGAGAGCCTGCCACCGACTAAGGACGTTGCTGGCGCGGACAGATAGTCACGAGGAGGCTGCCTTAGCGGCAGCACCTCCTGCTGTCTTCTGTGGACGCGCTTTTGGGCGCCAGTTGGATTTCTGGTCCTTGGCTGAGCTAGTGGACGAGGCCAAGGGCTTAGAGGACGACCAGTTGGAGGAACGAAAGGAACGAAACCTCGACTGATTCCTACCCTGGACAGGTTTCCTGGTTTTGGTTTGTGGCATGGAAGTACTCTTCCCGCCAGTAGCTTCCTTAATAATTTCATCCAGCTGTTCTCCGAACAGCCGGGACCCAGCAAAAGGGAGCCCCGCAAGGTACTTCTTTGAAGAAGCATCTGCCTTCCACTCTCGAAGCCACAAGATCCTGCGGATAGCGAGGGAATTAGCCGAAGCCACCGCAGTGCGGTGAGAAGCCTCCAGCATGGCAGACATGGCATAGGATGAAAAAGCTGAAGCTTGGGAAGTTAAGGGAACCAATTCGGGCATAGATTCCCTGGCGAGGGAATGCATCTCCTCTAGAGAAGCAGAGATGGCTTTGAAAGCCCACACTGCTGCAAAAGTCGGGGAAAACGAGGCCCCCGCCGCTTCATATACGGATTTGGCCAGAAGGTCAATCTGGCGGTCAGTGGAATCCTTAAGGGAGGTGCCATCAGCCACCGACACAACGGTCCGGGCTGAGAGCCTAGACACCGGAGGGTCTACCTTTGGGGAATGAGCCCACTCTTTGACCACCTCAGGTGGAAAGGGGAAGCGGTCATCAGAACCATGCTTTGGGAAGCGTTTGTCAGGACAGGCCCTGGGCTTGGTCACAGCGGCCTGAAAACTGGAGTGGTTAAAGAACACACTCTTTGCTCTCTTAGGCGAGGTAAACTGGTGCTTTTCTGCCAGAGAGGGTTGCTCCTCTGATACTGGCGGATTGAGATCCAGTACAGAATTAATGGAGGCAATCAAGTCACTAACATCTGAGTCACTTTCGGACAGATCAATGGGGTACATGGAGGTAGCCTCCGAGCTCCCTGTAAAGGCATCCTCCTCATCCTGCAAGTCAGCTCCTGAATCAGAGCCGCGGGACGAGGAAGGAGAGGGAACCCTGCGTCTCTTCTTAGGAGGACGGGGTCTGGGACCAGATGAATCCTCTGTGAGCTCCGGTCCTGAGAGACCCCTAGCAGCAGAGGCACCCTGTGAAGGGGGCTGATGCATGCATGTTCAGCAAAGTCCTGGACAGAAGTCCCATGGAGTCAGCAAAAGACTGGGAGATAGACCTAGAAAAGGATTCTACCCAAGCCGGGGGTTCAGCCACAGGAGCAGCCTGAGAGACCACTGGGGGTGAGACTCCAGGCTGAGGCACCGCCAGGTTAGAGCAGGCATCACAATGTGGGAATATGCTCGATTCAGGCAGCAGGAGCTTACATGCAGTGCATACTGAATACAGCTTTGGAGCCTTGCTCCTCGTGTGAGACATGCTGCTGGAGTGGGGGCTCTGCCAGAGAATGAACCCCAGAGAGTATAAACAGAGGTCCACAACCGGAGACCGGTTGTGGCTTACCGGACCGCTGGAGCGGTGTTGTGTGCCCTCCAGATTCCGAAGCCCGGACCCCCAAGCACAGCACCTCCGCATAGATGCTGCAGACCAGCGCTGCAATGCAGAGAGAACGCTGATAAAATGGCCGCCGGAGCGAAGGGAGGGGGCGGGACCTGCTTGAGGAGCGGGATCTGGAGGGCCATAGAGACCTACAGGGGAGGGGACACACACTGCAGTGGGGAGTGTCCCTCCCCTGTGCAGAACGGCCGCCGGGCGGAGCCGAGCCTGTCCCTCTGCATAAGTGACATGCAAGGGCAGTGAAACCGAAACTAGGCCTCCGGCGGAGCCGGGGCCTAAATTTGAGCGGCGCGGGCGGCGCGCAGGCACCATCGGCGCGGTTCTCAGGCGACAGCTAGAGAACCCGCCGGAAATGTCAGAAAACACAATAAGCACACTCTCCCACAACAATAATGTACAGGGACCCCGAAAAGTAAACGTCTCACGTACTTAGCTTGCTGAGACGCAGGGCCAAGTCCCTGGGGATGAGTGCTCCAGTCCAGCAGGGTCCTGAAGGGCTGCGGATGGAGACCGGTCTCCTGCCAAGCATGGAGACCGTGCTGGCTCCCACTTCAAGCCAGAGCCCAGGAGGGATGGTGAAGGAGCACGGCATGTAAGGCTCCAGCCTAGGAATCAACCTTACAACACCGCCGACACAGTGGGGTGAGAAGGGACATGCCGGGAGTCCAGACATGGACCCGCTTTTCTTCAAACTCTTTCCAAAAATCAAAGAAATCAGATGAGAATGCATGTGTGGATGTATGCCTCCTGAACACAAAGCGATAAACTGGCTAGATCTGGTTCTCCAGGGGGTGTATAAACTCAGAGGGAGGAGCTACACTTTTAAGTGTAGTACTTTGTGTGTCCTCCGGAAGCAGAAGCTAAACACCCATGGTCTGGGTCTCCCATAGGAACGATAAAGAAAATCATTTTATCTATGTTAGTGTATACAGGGACGATTAGGCAGGGATTAGCAATATGCCCCCAGAACTGCTCATGGTTCTGGGTGCATATTGGACCTGAAAGGTTCCCTTTAAAGGCAACCTGTCACCTAGAATATGCGTTCTGACCTATCAGCAGATGCATGTGTGCCCTAATTACAAATTCCTACCCATCCCTGTGTTGTAAAATTGTATAATATGAAAGTAATAAAAAATGTTTTATTAACTTCATATTTCGTATGTAAATAGCAGGGAATGTGGTCACAGGGGCGGCGCCTTGCCCTATGGACGTCTGCATATTTCCGTGGTATCACGCCCCTGTGGGCGTGATACCATGGAGCGACGTCCCCGTCACTCATTCTATCCTGCGCGCATTGCAGCAGGCTTCTTTTCCGGGTGTTCAATCGCCGACTTCAGACGCACACTGCGCATGCGCAGTGCGCGTCTGAAACTGGCAAGGAGAACCCAGAAGAGAAGCCTTTCGCAATGCTCGCAGTATAGAATGAGCGACGGGGACGTCGCTCCATGGTATCACGCCCACAGGGGCGTGATACCACGAAAATATGCAGACGTCCATAGGGCAAGGCGCCGCCCCTGTGACCACATTCCCTGCTATTTACATACTAAATATGAAGTTAATAAAACATTTTTTATTACTTTCATATTATACAATTTTACAACACAGGGATGGGTAGGGATGTGTAATTAGGGCACACATGCGTCTGCTGATAGGTCAGAACGCATATTCTAGGTGACAGGTTCCCTTTAATGTTGCTGATTATCTAAGAAAAAGACTGATGGCACATCCTATCTTTTTAATCTGAACAGGTGCAAACTGAATATGAAACATAGTAACAAAAAGGAGACAGTTGCACACACTGCAGTGCTAAGATATGTGGAACAATGAAAATGGGAATATAAACATGCATTACTGTTATGCAAAACTTAGAAAGATAGGATGTGCCATCAGTCTTTGTCTTAGGCTACTTTCACACGCGTTGGACGGCTTCCGTTGCTATCCGCAGCCTTGAGGAATTACAGTAACCGTTGCAGGAAACCGTTATATTCCTCATAGACTTCTATTAGCTGCGGATAGCAATGGATGGTCTTGCATTGCATCCGCCCCGTGGCGCATCAGTTGTTTTGACGCTGACCGTCAGTGACCGTCGGGCGGATGGAATGCTGCATGTAGCGTTTTTCTGCACTTCAAAAAAACGCAACCTGAAGAATTCCGTTGGAGTCCGTTGTTTTTATAATGGACGCCTATGGTGGCGGATTCCGTTAGAATCCGTCATTTGACGGATTCCGTTAACTTATCTGTCTTTACACAACTGCGCATGCTCAGATGTGTAAAGTCAAGGAAAAAAAACCTATAACGGATTGCGTTATTTTGTACGATCCGTAGCATTCGTTGTGCCACTATATGCAACGCATCCGTTGCATCCGTCACATAACGCAATGCTACGGATCCCGTCCAACGCAAGTGTAAAACTAGCCTTAGATTACAGGGTCATGCCTTCTGATTCCACACTCCTGCTCTTCAGCCTCCAGCAATTTTAATTCTCCTGTTGCAGGTTTCTGTCCGCCCCATACATTGTAGGGTTTGTTTTGGTTTTTTTTAACCCAAAGAGAGGCTAAGTATCTCAAATTGTACATGTTTTTTCATAGCAGTAATGCATGTCTATATTCCCATATTCATTGTTCCACATATCGCACTGCAGTGTGCAAATGTTGATGATTATAGCTTACAGCCAATGAAAACCCAAAAGCCATTATCTCAGAAAATTAGAATATTATATAAGACCACCTGAAAAGATGATTTTAAAGTCAGAAATGTTGGTCTACTGAAAAGTATGTACAGTAAATGCACTCAATACTTGGTCAGGGCTGCTTTTGCATGAATTACTGCATCAAGGCGGCATTGCATGGAGGTGGTCAGTCTGTGGCACTGCTGAGGTGTTATGGAAGCCCAGGTTGCTTTGATAGTAGCATTCAGCTCGTCTGCATTGTTGGGTCTGGTGTCTCATCTTCCTCTTGATAATTCCCCATAGATTCTCCATGGTGTTTATTTCAGGGGAGTTTGCTGGCCAGTCAAGCACAGTGATACTGTGGTTATTAACCCCATAGCGACGGCCTAACGTCTCAAGACGTCGGAAAAACAGAGTACTTATTCTGTTCCGACGTCTTGAGACGTCAGGCCGGAAAAAGCTTGTAGCGCCCCCCAGTGATGAAAAATCTCGGGGGTTTCAGCTACCGGAGGTAGCTGAGACCCCCAAGATTATGAATCGGGATGTTTTTTTTGGACCCCGATAATGTGATCGCCGGTATACACGGTATACCGACGTACACATAAAAAAAAAAAATGGCAAATACTGCTGATTTCTTTCTCATCTGACATGATCAAACATGTCAGATGATAAAGAAATATAATCCTCTAGTGCCCCCAAGGCCCCCGGTACCGGAGAGTCCCCCCACCACCCCTACCCCCCTCCGGAGCAGTCAAAATGGCGCCGAAGCGCACAGAAAACTGCAGCCGCCGCCGGCTCTGCATTCCTTTCCCTCCGATCTGAAATGATCAAACATTTCAGATCGCAGGGAAATGTCCTCCCCCTGACCCCTCCTCCGGTCCACCGGAGCCCCCTCCGGTTCTCTAGAGCGTTCCCCCTCCCCCCCCCCTCCGGAGCATGCAAGATTGCGGCGCGCAGCGCACAGCGCGCGGCCACATTCATCCTGCTCTTTCTGCCGCATGTGACACGTCACATGCAGCAGAAAAGTCGTCCCCAGGTCCCCCGGTCAGCCCCGTTACCTAGCTGCTGCTCCGTCCCCGCGATCACTCCGCCTCCTAGAAAGCTGGCGGCGCATGCGCAGACATCGGCTGTCAGCTGGATCCTTGTAAGCAGGGACGCTGACCTTGCTGCTGCGCTGTGGACCGGGGGAGAGTGAGTGCAGTAATCTGCAGCCACACTCCTCACATGGAGAGCCTGCTGTTCTAGAAAATGGGGGGTACGTTCTGTGAGCGTGCCCCTCATATTCTGGAATGAGGTTACTGCAGGTCACTCTGCCCTAAGTTGGACCGGGGCAGTTTGAGTGCAGTATTCTCAGATTACTGCACCCACACTGCTCATGGAGAGCTTGCTCTTCCAGAAAATGGGGGATACGTTCCCTGAACGTGCCTTCCATATTCTAGAAGGTCCAGAGTCGCCGAGGGACCTCCAAAATGGATTACAGCGACCGAAATGTATTTATTTTCAATAAATTGGTGAAAAAGGAATGTTTCGGGGAGGTTTTTTTTTCAAATAAATTTTTTTTTTGTGTTTATTTTTTTCTATTACTGACTGGGTTAGTGATGTCGGGTATCTGTTTAGATGCCGTGACATCACTAACCCCAGGGCTTGATGCCAGGTGACATTACAGCTGGTATCAACCCCGTATATTACCCCGTTTGCCACCGCACCAGGGCGCGGGATGAGCTGGAGCGAAGCGCCAGGATTGGCGCATCTAATGGATGCGCCACTTCTGGGGCGGCTGCGGCCTGCTATTTTTAGGCTGGGAAGAGTCCAATAACCATGGCTCTTCCCACCCTGAGAATACCAGACCCCAGCTGTCCGCTTCACCTTGGCTGGTGATCTAATTTGGGGAGGATCCCACGTTTGTTTTTTTTTTTTTTTAAAAAAAAAAACGCCTGGGGAGCCCTCCAAATTGATCACCAGCCAAGGTGAAGCTGTCAGCTGTGGTTTGCAGGCTACAGCTATCTGCTTTACCCTAGCTGGCTATCAAAAATAGGGGGGACCCCACGTCGTTTATTTTAATTATTAATTTTTTGGGGGGCTAAATACAAGGCTAGGCACCCTTTAGTGCCACATGAAAGGCACTAAAGGGCGCCAGCTTAGAATATGCAGGGGGGTGGGACGTTATATATGTTTGACATCTATCCATTCATCCATTGTAGCATTTTAGGCTATGTGCCCACAATCAGGGTTTGCAGCATTTTGGGCGCAGAGTGTTTTCCCTGCGTCCATAGCGCTGCATTGTGCAGTAGAAGCACAGTGGAAGGATTTTTAGAAATCCTATGCCCAATGTGCTTCTTTTCTCCGCAGCATACACTGACCTGTGGTGCAGCTTCCCGAGCCTCAGCATGTCAATTTATGCTGCGGAGACAAGAGTGTTCTCTGCAGGTAGCATAGAGCTCCACAGCAGCCTGAACCCAAATCGTGGGCATGGGCAGCTGCGTTCTCCCGTGGACAACACTCACATCTCTGCAGGAAGGCTGACACTGTGTACTAGACGCCGTGTCGCTGGATCATGGCCACATAGCCTAAAAGTGAGAAATTTGTTGCTACAGCAACATTTTTGTGAAGTACCTGTGGATTCAAAATGCTTACTATACTCCTGAATAAAATCCAGTTTCCAAAATGGGGTCACTTGTGGGGGGTTTCTGCTGTATAGGTACCCAAGGGGCCCATGCTAATGTGACATGGTGCCCGCAATTTATTTCAACTTTTCTAGAATTCAAATGGTGCTCCTTCCATTCCAAGCCCTCCCATTTATCCAAACAGAGGTTTTTGGCCACATGTGGGGTATCCCTGTGCTCATAAGACATTGGATAACAACCTGTGGGGTCCACGGTTTGTTGTTGCCTCTTGAAAAAGTAAGAAATATGATGCTAAAGCAACATTTTTGTGAAAAAAATGAAAATTTGCAATATGGCAACCTAAGCTTATCAAATTCTGTGAAGTACTCTTGGATTCAAACTGCTCAATATACACCTAGATAAAAGCCTTGAGGTGTCTTGTTTCCAGGGGTCACTTGTGGGGGACCTCCACTGTTTAGGCACCTTAGGGGCTTTCCAAATGCAACATAGCGTCCGCTAATGATTCCAGCCAATTGTGCAGTCAAATGGCGCTCCTTCCCTTCCGAGCCCTGCTGTGCACCTAAACAGTTGATTTTCATCACACATAAGGTATCAGCATACTCAGGAGAAATTGCACAATAAATCTTATGCTGAATTTTTTCCTTTTACACTTGTAAAAAAAAAAAAGCTACCTGGTTGAAGTAACAATTTTGTGGTAAAAATGTATTTTTTTATTTTCACAGCTCAACATTATAAACTTCTGTGAAGCACCTGAGGGTTCAGGGTACTCACCAAATATCTAGATAAATTCCTTCAGGGGTCTATTTTCCAAAATGGGGCCACATGTTGGGGAGCTTCACTGTATAGACACCTCAGGGGCTCTCCTAATGCAACATAGCGTCCGCTATTGATTCCAGCCAATTTTGCAGTCAAATGGCGCTCCTTCCCTTCCGAGCCCTGTTATGCGCCCAAACAGTTGATTTCCACCACATATAAGGTATCGCCAAACTCAGGAGAAATTGCACAATAAATTTCATGGTGATATTTTTTCTGTTACCCTTGTGAAAAAAAAAGCTACCTGGTTGAAATAACAATTTTGTGGTAAAATTTTATTTTTTTACTTTCATGGCTCAACGTTATAAAATTCTGTGAAGCACCTGGGGGTTCACGGTACTCACCAAACATCTAGATAAATTCCTTGAGGGGCCTAGTTTCCAAAATGGGGTCACTTGTGCGGGGTTTCTGCTGTTTAGGTACCTTAGGGGACCTCCAAATGCGACATGGTGCCCGCAATCTTTTTCAGCCAAATTTCCTTTCCAAAATTCAAATATTGCTCCTTTCGTTCCAAGCCCTCCCATTTGTCCAAACAGAGGTTTCAGACCACATGTGAGGTATCACCGCGCTCATAAAAAAGTGGGTAACAAACATTGAGGTCAAATTTTTGGAATTACCTCTTGAAAAAGTGAGAAAATTGATGCTAAAACAACATTTTTGAGAAAATTATTAAAATTTTCAATATGACAACGTAACGTTAACAAAATCTGTGAAGTACCTGTGGATCCAAAATGCTCACTATACCCCTAGATAGAAGCCTTGAGGGGTCTAGTTTCTAAAATGGCATCACTTGTGAGGGGTTTCTTCTGTTTAGGTACCTTAGCGGACCTGTAAATGCAACATGGTGCCCGCAATCTATTTCAGCCAAATTTGCTTTCCAAAATTCAAATATTGCTCCTTCTGTTCCGAGCCCTCCCATTTGTCCAAACAGAGGTTTCTGACCACATGTGGGGTATCAGTGCGTTCATAACAAAGTGGGGAACAAGTTTTGTGGTCCATTTTGTTGTGGTATTTCTTCTAAAAGTGAATAAATTTGGGTTAGAGCAACATTTTTAGGTAAAATTTAATTTTTGCTTTTTTTCATTCCACATTGCTTTTGTTCATGTGAAGCACCTGAAGGGTTAATGAACTTCTTGAATGTGGTTTGAGTACTTTGGGGGGTGCAGTTTTTAGAATGGTGTCACTTTTGGGTATTTTCTGTCATCTAGGCCTATCGAAGTCACTTCAAATATAATGTGGTCCCTAAAAAAATGGTTTTGTAAATTTTGATGTAAAAATGAGAAATCGTTGATAAACTTTGAACTCTTCTAACTTCCTAACAAAAAATAAATTTGTGTCCAAAATTGTGCTTATGTAAAGTAGACATGTGGGAAATGTTATTTATTAACTATTTTGTGTCACAGAAATCTCTGGTTTAACGGTATAAAAATTCAAAAGTTGAAAATTGCTAAATTTTCAAAATTTTTGCCAAAATTCAATTTTTTTCATAAATAAACGCAAAAAATATTGTCCTAAATTTGGTACTAACATGAAGTCCAATATGTGACGAAAAAACAATCTCAGAATCACCGGGATCCGTTGAAGCGTTCCAGAGTTATAACCTCATGAAGTGACACTGGTCAGAATTGCAAAATTTGGTCTGGTCATTAAAGTGAAAATTAGCTCCGTCACTAAGGGGTTAAACCAGGTATTGGTACTTTTGGCAGTGTGGACAGGTGCCAAGTTCTGCTAGAAAATAAAATTTCCATCTCAAAAAGCTTTTCGGTAGAGGGAAGCATGAAGTGCTCTAAAATTTCCTGATAGACGGCTGCACTGACTTTGGTCTTGATAAAACACAGTGGCCCTACACCAGCAGATGACATGGCTCCCCAAACCATCACTGATTGTGGAAACTTCACACTAGACTTCAAGCAGCTTGGATTGTGGCCTCTCCACTCTTCCTCCAGACTCTGTGACCTTTACTTCTAAATGAAATGCAAAATTTACTTTCATCTGAAAACAACACCTTAGACCACTGAGCAGTTTTTTTTTTCTCCTTGGCCCAGATAAGATGCTTCTGGCGTTATTTATTGGTCATGAGTGGCTTGACACAAGGAATGTGACAGTTGTAGCCCATGTCCTGGATACGTCTGTGTGTGGTGGCTCTTGAAGCACTGACTCCACCAGCAGTCCACTTCTTGTGAATCTAACCCAAATCTTTGATTGCCCTTTTCTTAAAAATCCTATCAAGGCTGCGGTTATCCCGATTGCTTGTGCACCTTTTTCTACCACACTTTTTCCTTCCACTCAACTTTCCATTAGTATTCTTGGATACAGCACTCTGAACAGTCAGCTTCTTTAGCAATGACCTTTTGTAGCTTACCCTCCTTGTGGAGTGTATCAATGACTGCCTTCTGGACATCTGTCAAGTCAGTAGTCTTCCCCATGATTGTGTAGCTTACTGAACCAGACTAAGGGCCCATTTTAGACACTTAGGAAGCCTTTGTACAGATGTTTTGTGGAAATTACTCTAATTTTCTGAGATAATGACTGTTGGGTTGTCATTGACTATAAGCCATAATCATCAACACTAACAGAAATAAACACTTGAAATAGATCACTGTGTGTAATGACTATATAATATATGCATTTCCCTTTTGTATTGAATTACTGAAATAAATTAACTTTTTGATGATGTTCTAACTAATTGAGATGAACTTGTAGATACATCAGTCATCTAGAAATCACAGCAACACTCACTGCGGGAAAAATAATGGACATCCAGTTGTTACAGAAGCGGCTACTGAAATAATAATGTACGTATGTAATCATGCACGGTCCGATCTGTATATCCGCAATCACTTTGATAAATGTACAGATCCGTTATAATCCGCGCCAGTATAACACTGCAGTCTATTGCAATGTCCTGAATAAGCAGACCTAGCAACTTCAGGGCCGTGTCAGATAAAAGGATCAGCTGATGGAATGGATAGTGACAGGAAGATCATTGAACTCCTTAACAACTGGCGTCTGTACATTCTCAAATGTGGAACAGAAGCTGAAATAATAGATTCCAATGCATTTCGCTGAACATATACAATTCTGAAGCCCCTATGAGCACATCACGTCTTATAAGGATAAGGATCCCTGCAACACAACAGTACTATCAATGTGCACTGCTAAGGAACAAGGCAACAGCTTACAATGGAGGGTAAATGATCCATTACAAAGCATTTTATAAAAGAGATTATTCTCCACTATCAGAAAGATGTTTCATATTATAGAAAATCTAAACAGTGTTTCACAGCAAAAGCAGTAGATTGGAGGAAAGAGGGGGAGGGTTGCATCAGCCGGACCTTGGGGCAATCAGATTCATTGCAGAGGGCCCAACAACAGAAAAGGGGGTTGTCACATTACACACCCCTCCTAAAAACTAAATATCTACAACTATACCAGAAAGTAATAGTATTCACCAGTGCTCCAAATATTGCACCGAAAGCATCTATCACTATCCCTTATGCATCCTATTTACAGTCAAGCCGTATTTCATATATTCTTACCTGTGAGGCTATGTGCGCACGTTGCGTAAATACATGCAGTTACGCTGCGCTTTGTAGCGCAGCGTAACTGCATGCGTCCTGCGTCCCCTGCACAGTCTATGGAGATTGTGCAGGGGCCGTGCGCACGTGGCGTTTAAGAGCGCAGCGCTTCGGCTACTGCCGAAGCGCTGCGTAAAAAGAAGTGACATGTCACTTCTTCTGTGCGCTTTGCCGGCAGCTCCTGCTCTGTCTATGGGAGGAGCTGCAGGCAGAGCGCATGGAATCGGCTTTCACTACGGACATTTCTGCAGCGATTTAAAGCGCACATGTGCTCTTCAGATCACTGCAGAAATTTCTGCAGTGACTGTACGCAACGTGCGCACATAGCCTGAATTGTTAAAGGGAAACTGGCCGGGAGGATTTTATACCTTAAACTAATAGCATGAATGTACAGAAGCTTTAATGCTGATTAAATCCTTAGCTTGAATGTAGAAATCCGGTTTGCCATTTCACTTAATTCAGCATGCATTGGAAACTGTAAGAAAATGTGCTGCAAGCGCTTTTGGAGGTGGGACATTGCACTTGCAGCTCTCCTGCACTCCCTCCCTAGACCCCACTTGACTCTTATGTCCTAATGAAAGGTCTGAAACAAGAGTCACCTGTCAGAGAAAAAAAAGAAGGCAGGTGGGGGGGGGGGGTGACAGGGAGGAACGGCCGGAGAGCTGCAAGTGCAATGTCCCATTCCAAAGCACTTGCAGGACATTTGCAGATTTCAATGCTGTATTGATGAGAAATGGTAAAATGGATTTCTACACTCAATATATGGATTTAATCAGCAGGTTAGCTCCTGCACGTACCTGCCATGACATATTTCCTGTAAGCAGTTGATTAATACAAATCCTAGTGAAGTCTATGGGTGGAGTGGTACCGTTTCTATTTGTGGAGGCAGACAATATGGCAAGAAAAGACATACAAGCTAGATGATGCTCCCTTAAAAAAAAGTATACAAATTAACTCGCCTCCAAGAGGAAGACAGCTGATTCTCTGCTGCCACCTGTTGCACGCAGCCACTCTATAATAGCAAATGTCTGGCCCTTTAAAAAGCCTTGCCACATGACCCAACTAGGGTCTATTATTTTTGCTTAATATGCCTAGGTCAGAATTGGAGTTCTGAGATCCCAAACTTTCAGCTTAATTCTCACTGTTGTAAATGTAATGCAAAGACTACATTTTCTCAGGTGAAGCGCAGGGTCACAATGTCATGTTTCCCTGCTTTCCCATAACAAAATCCAATTTTGTTTTGCTGAATTATTGGCTCTCATATATGTTGCAGAATGGATAACGAAGGGTAAAAGAGAAATGATGGTGTCCTGCTGCTTTTTATTAGATAAAGCTTGGCCCCATTTTACTTTTTTCAATAGTGTTGGAGTACAAAGCAGATGGTACATAACTAAAGCGAAACTGGCTTTCCTCTAAACTTAGTAAAAAAGCGCCACCTTGTGGTAAAAGTGCTATACAAAAACTGTTGATAACGCTATGATGCCATTGTAGAATTATATATTGGGTAAAAAAAAAAAAATCAAGAAGTCAAAACTATTACTGTACTACCACCATGTCTTCCTGGGTGTATATTACACCTACATATTCTGCAGCATTAGTGAGGGCTTGTTTCACAAGAGCTTACAATCTAAGAAAATATAGGAGTGACAGAAAACAAACAACTTTATCTCCTACCATGGCCATGCCATCTATTAGGTATGACACTAAAGGGCATAGGACCATCGCTAACCAGTATATGTACAGAAACATGTAGGATATATGAAGGATACATGTGTGAGGATACAAAAGATGAGACATTGTTAAATATAGGGATAAGATCAAAGCTATGGATGCAAAGGATACCACTGGTCCTGCAAATCTTTATGCTCATCTCTAGTTAATGTAAAAGTCAGATAGAAATAAGCTTGGATGCTTCATTAAGCAGTAAAGATTGGTAACAAGTTGCAGGATTCAGGGGGAATGTACCACAGGCTTGCTGGAGGAGTGAAGAAATGGAGCGTCAGAATTTAGAAACTGCAGCAATGTGCATGACAAGTAGAGCACCGGGTATGGTGACTATACATTAGGCATGTAGAGACTAAGTTCCACTGTGGGGTGGAGGGTTGCTCAGTATACCAGGTCTAATCCAGGGATGGGGAACCTTTTTTATGTCGGGGGCCATTTGGATATTTCTACCATCATTAGGGGGCCGAACAAAATTATTAACTTGACAATTACCCTGGTATATTTGGTCAATTGTTGTGTGTTTTGTTTGTCTGTTTGGTTTTAATAGTTGACAAATAAAATATCGATTTTAGAGATTTAAATTTATGGTTTAGTCTTATATTTGGTCAAACAATGTATTAACTCATCCCTACTGTGGTGGCTGGAGCGGCTTCTCCTTGGTGCAGCTGTGATGTTAGGTGATATTGATCATGTTGCAGCTCACAACTGCTTTGCCAGGTTTGCCTCAGTCTGGAGCGCAGTTAATTCTTTGTGATAATAAGTTTTGTAAATCATATACATCACCTAGGAGATGCTAGGACTGCGGTATATACACATCACTGGAGATGCTGGGTCTGCAGTATATACATCACAGGAGATACTGAGGCATATACATCAAGGAGGGACGGGGACATATACATCACAGGAAAAGCAGGGTGCATATACATCACAGGAGACACTGGGGACATATAAATCACTGGATAGGGCTGGCAAGCGATTGATATTTTGTTACATAACAAAAAATATAAATGGCTATGATTCACTGTTAGCAAAAACACGTAATGCAGTCTATTAAATTTGCCTTCTTTTCATTATGTACACATATCTCATATGTAAACAGAAACAGGAGCACAGTCTACATTGGTGCTGGGGGCATATACAAAACTGAGGAGGGCTCGGGTCATATACAACACTGGGGGCATATACAGTACTGGGGAAAGTGGTGGCATATACAGCACTGGAGAAAAGTGGGGACACGTACAGCACTGAGGACAGTTGAGATCATAGACAACACTGAGGACAATGGGGGCATACAAAGCACTGGGGAGGTGAGGGCTCGCTCTCCTCATCTGTGAGATGGGAGCTCATCACGTGCTAGCAACGCCTACTATGTACATCCTCACGCTGGCCAGTGCCAACTTTCAATGCATGTGCATGCAGTGTTCAGTAGTGCACTGCACGATTGTGCTCACTGTGCAACTCTGGGTTTAAAGGGCCAGTACACTGAAAAATGTGGCCATCAGCCCAATCACTACTGTCCTCGGGAATTTGCCCGGGGGCCGCAGAAAAGACCATCGAGGGCCGCATATGGCCATAGGGCCTGAAGTTCCCCGCCCCTGGTCTAATCCCTCAATATAAGGAGTGATAAGTGAATATACTTACACTGTGAGCCAAAGCATGAATATCTACATTGCCGTGGACCGTCCCCAGACACACCACTTTGCCTCCCTGGGTACGA
Source organism: Anomaloglossus baeobatrachus (assembly GCF_048569485.1). Taxonomy (NCBI): domain Eukaryota; kingdom Metazoa; phylum Chordata; class Amphibia; order Anura; family Aromobatidae; genus Anomaloglossus; species Anomaloglossus baeobatrachus. The sequence continues at coordinate 374,474,717 of NC_134356.1, forward strand.
ATGTGAACATTGTGACCCTGAAATAGCACATGGAGAAAAAATGAAGACATACGGGTCAGTACACAAATATTCAGGGCTCAATGAAAAATACATAGTTTCACCATAATAGATATATTTTTTAAAGCAAGTGTGAATGAATCAGATGCCTGTACATCTATGTTGTGTGTTCTTCTGGTCTTCCATGTTTGAATATCCAAATTATACATAGGAGGAATTGTATTTATAATACCCTTTATTTTACAATAATCAAATTTCTATAATTAGTGATGAGTGGACCCGGACTGTAAAAGTCCGGATCCACGCAATTTCAAAGGTACCTGGGTGCCGGATCCGGGATTCCGGGTGTTTGATCTGGATCCGTCACTCAAGAAATTAAAAAAAAAAAAATAATAAAAAGGAAAAATAAAGAAAATAAGAATGAAGTGAGCGCTTCATACTTACCGAGGCTCTGTCATGGCGGCAAACTGCTTCTAGGTCGCATATTCACTTCCGATGTCGCACATTAGGGTCATCTCATATGCACTGCTTTCCCTGCTCTCCCCACCCACCGGCCGTTCTGGCGTCTGTGAGTGGCTGCAGTCAGATGTGTCCCCAGCCTGTGTGACAGCGTCTGACTGCAACCACTCACAGGAGCTGTATCGTGGTATAAAAATAAATAAATAAAACAAATGGCATAGGGTCCCCCATATCATGATACCCAGCACAGATAAAGCCCATGGCTACAGGCTGATGAAGCACTTGTTAGTGCGAAACGGCCGGCGTTTAGGCTCTGCCTGCATCCCTCTGCATATAAGTTTTTAACTATGTGAAATATGGAAGGTTTTAAATCGGTGAGTGCCACCAATTTCTCATGAACTGTTTTCAGAAATAGTCAGCATATTCTTTTGGAAGTTTCTATGTCTCACACTGACTTCTATAAAGATTGACCAGGCATAGAAAGCCAGCTCACTGCGAGTAACCAGGGCTAAAAAGATCAAGATCAAAAAGGAACTCTTTTAGGTATGTGCATACTAAAAACATGTCCCTTGACTTTGATAAAACCTGACATCATTAGGTGCGGATTACATGCGTTTTTTTTTATAAAATTCTGCCATGGAAATGCACGAGAAACGCATGCGCGCTTTTTACCTGTAGATTTTCCGTATCTAATGCAAGTTTATACCGTAAGTAAAATCTGTACAAAACAAAAAATTAACATGTGGCGGATTTGAGAAACGCACCACAGGTCAGTTTATGCAACATAAAAAAAAAAACACAGCAGACATGAGATTTCTAGAAATCCCATACACTTTGCTGGAACTGTAAAGGGGGCTTTACATGCAGCGACATTGTTGGCGATGTCGCTAGCGTTCGCACTCGCCCCCGTCGTTTGTGCGTCACGAGAAAATCGCTGCCCGTGGTGGACAAAATCGCTAGTACCCATCACACACACCTTCCTAGTGACGTCGCTGTGGCCGGCGAACTGCCTCTTTTCTAAGGGGGCGGCGTCACAGCGACGTCACATGGCGGGCGCCCAATAAAAGAAGAGGGGCGGAGAGCAGCTGCACGAAAGTCATGCCCACCTCGTTGCTGGAGGACGCAGGTACGGTGTTGTTCGTCGTTCCTGGGGTGTCACACGTAGCGATGTGTGCTGCCTCAGGAACGACGAACAACCTGCGTCCAAAATTAGCAATGATATTTGGGAAATGGACGACGTGTCAACAATTAACGATTTGGTGAGTATTTTGCATCGTTTGCGGTCGCTCGTACATGTCACACGCAACGACGTCGCTAACGAGGCCGGATGTGCGTCACAAATTCCGTGACCCCAACGACATCTCGTTAGCGATGTCATTGCGTGTAAAGCGGCCTTAAGACACTGCATTTTTGACACATTGAAAACACGCAGCGTCAAAAACTCACCAAATACTGATCATGGGAATGTAGCCTAAAAGGGTGCACATACGGTGCAGACATTTTTGTTGCAAATACTCAACGTGTGCACGAAGCTTTATTGCTGTAGGTTAAGTACTGGGCATGAGAAGTCATATATTGTCATGTGGCAGATTGACTGCAGCAGTTCAGTCCACACAATGGGCATGGATTTCAGAAACCTCATTTCAGATGAATGAGACAGTGAAATGGGAATGTAATATCCCTTAATGAGCCCACACAACATATGTGCAGTTTTCTAGATGATCCCTACTGCGTTTATTTTCTGTGGGTCTCCAGCTTCTTTGCTTGCAGAACATCTGGCCCCCTTCTGCGGCTCCTCACTTTCCAGGATCTGCTTTCTCATGGCCAGTTAGCTGTGCAGTAACCTTTAGCACACATACACACATCATGGACTCCATCCAACGTTTGTTTTTCACAAATCTCTTGCGGTGGATGAAACAAGTTACTCAGCCAGTAAGTGTGACATGTCACTGCCCTTTACTATGCCTGCTCTAATCTTACCCAGAGGACTGCAGAGAGGCAAAACTACAGCACATAAATCTAGAGCGAGCTCCTTCACATATCATTGTAATAGTATTTCACTATTAATCACAAGGGTTGGATTTAACTATTTATGCTCTGGAATAGAGTTGGAGCAGATTGATTTGCTGGACTCTGGTCCATTGGCCAGGTCCGTAGTCTCTGGCAGCTGGGTAAGAGTCTTGTGAACTTCATACCTTTTTGGATCCCGGGCACGGCTTTTGATTAATTATCCAAAGTCATTGGTGTGTCACATCACAATGATGACATTGTGTCACACTGGCTAATGAAGAGCCGCACCAGAGATCGGTGAAGGTAGAAGATTTGCAATCCTCCAGTCCAACAGCCAGATGTTTGTGTCCCGATGAAGAAACCAGAGGGTTTGTAAATGCATAGGCACAAACCACATGTCATCCACTCCTTACCTGGTGAAACTGTTTTGCATGATCAGCAGTGCGGAAGCTGTTTTGGGAGGCCAGTGTACTAAAAGGGTCTCTGTCAGTAGGATCAACCCTCCTATACTGTCTATATGGTCATTCGTCATAGAACGTTGGATCAAATGATACCATGTTATCAACGATCCGATGTCTTATTCCAGAGATATCCACATTTTTCTTACTATTCAAATGAACTGTTAAGATCTATGGGCTGAACGTGAATCTCCCTGAGAATCTGCCTCCAGAGCTTTTTTTAAATGAAAGGAGGCGTTACCAGTCGGAGACATGTAATGACTGACAGTCTGTTCTCCTGATTTATATGTCTGATACTGCTAATGGATTTAAAACAATCTCTGGAAGCAGATTCTCATGCAGAACAGTGTCTGGCCCTTAAGGGTGCTTTACACGGTGCGACATCGCTAACGATATATCGTCAGGGTCACGTTGTTAGTGACGCATATCTGGCGCCGTTAGCGACATTGCAGCGTGTGGCACCAAGGAGCGACGATCAACGAGCGCAAAAACTTTAAAAATTGTTGCTCGTTGACACGTCGCTCCTTTTCCAAATATCGTTGCTGCTGAGTACGATGTTGTTCGTCGTTCCTGCGGCAGCACACACCGCTATGTGTGACACCGCAGGAACGAAGAAACATCTCCTTACCTGCGTCCACCGGCAATGAGAAAGGAAGGAGGTGGGCGGCATGTTCCGGCCGCTCATCTCCGCCCCTCCTCTGCTATTAGACGGCTGCCGTGTGACACCGCACGAACCACCCCTTTAGAAAGGAGGCGGATCGCCAGCCATAGCGGCGTCACAGGGAGGGTAAGTCCGTGTGATAGGTGTTAGCGATGTTGTGCGCCACGGGCAGCTACTTGCCCGTGACGCACAACCGACGGGGGCGGGTACGCTCGCTAGAGATATCAGTACCGATATCGCAGCATGTAAAGTACCCTTTAGATCGTAACAGCTCTTTACATATAGCAAAATGTGCATTTCCCCAGAATAAGATGTCCAGATTACTTGTAAAGTACAATCTATAGTCTGCAGAGTCCAGAAGATGGGAAAATTGAGGACTCCCCAACCCTTGCCTTTAGAATCCTTTTAGACTTATAAGTAAACCCTTTATTAGCCAAAGAAAATAGAGCCAGAAAAGAGATGGAAAACAAGCAGATGAGAGATAATTATCCCCACCATGATGCACTGAGCACCCGTGCTTGAACATTCATTCTGTGCTGCCACAGACCCTTTAGTAATTATGAAGTGCTTACCTTGACAGACTGCAGAACGCTGCTCCCTTTCTCCGTTTCTATTTGGCAATTGTCGCATTCAATCTTTTTTACGTTCACACTGCCGTAACCCATGGTTTTAATGTTCACATCTGCAACACAAATATCAACGTTACAAGTTAACAGCAGCACCTTTGCCATTTTGCAACAGTTCTAATGTCACTTTCCCCCAGTTGATTGATTGCTCTCAGTGAGAGAAACAAAATTGTAATTTTGTAGTTGTGATACCTAACTAAAATAAAATAAAGAGGATGTTACAAAGCAAGCTTTCGAGACATCTCAGGTCTCTTCATCAGGCATGGTATGACAAAATATCTGAAGAAACACAAATATATACACAAACAGAGCAGAGGGATGGCATAATAAAAGAACATTTAATTAAACAAACACTGAGCTTAAAGAGTGAATCCTTAATTAGCTTTGATTAGTGGTGTGAGTTTTATTGTCCCACTATCCATGTAAGATCAGAGGTCTGGTGACCTCACCCTGACCCCTCAGATTTTGTAGTGTGTCATAAATCCTCCTGACTGAGTCCCGGTTGGAGAGAGTAAAGGTACCGTCACACTAAGCAACTTACCAGCGATCCCAACAACGATAGGGATCGCTGGTAAGTTGCTAGGAGGTTGCTGGTGAGATGTCACACTGCGACGCTCCAGCGATCCCACCAGCAACCTGACCTGGCAGGGATCGCTGGAGCGTGGCTACACGAGTTGCTGGTGAGCTCACCAGCAACCAGTGACAAGCCCCCAGCGCCACGTGGAAGATGCTGTGCTTGGTAACTAAGGTAAATATCGGGTAACCAACCCGATATTTACCTTGGTTACCAGTGCACGGAGCTACAGAACAGCAGAGAACAGGGAGCAGCGCACACTGAGCGCTGGCTCCCTGCTCTCCTAGCTACAGCACACATCGGGTTAATTACCTGATGTGTCCTGCAGCTACATGTGCACAGAGCAGGGAGCAGCGCACACTGAGCGCTGGCTCCCTGCTCTCCTAGTTACAGCACACATGGGGTTAATTACCCGATGTGTGCTGCAGCTACATGTGCACAGAGCAGGGAGCAGCGCACACTGCTTAGCGCTGGCTCCTTGCTCTCCTAGTTACAGCACACATCGGGTTAATTAACCCGATGTGTCCTGCAGCTACATGTGCAGAGAGCAGGAGCCGGCACTGACAGTGAGAGCGGCGGAGGCTGGTATCAAAGGTAAATATCGGGTAACCAAGGACAGGGCTTCTTGGTTACCCGATGTTTACATTGGTTACCAGCCTCCGCAGAAGCCGGCTCCTGCTGCCTGCACATTTAGTTGTTCCTGTCTCGCTGTCACACACAGCGATCTGTGCTTCACAGTGGGACAGCAACAACTAAAAAATGGCCCAGGACATTCAGCAACAACCAACGACCTCACAGCAGGGGCCAGGTTGTTGCTGGATGTCACACACAGCAACATCGCTAGCAACGTCACAAAAGTTGTTCGTTGCTAGCGATGTTGCTTAGTGTGACGGGGCCTTAAGGCGGGCTTTGCACGTTGCGACATCGCAAGCCGATGCTGCGATGTCGCACGCGATATTGTACCTGCGACGGGGGCGGGGACTATCTTGTGAAAGCTGGCGTAGCGAAAATTATCGCTACGCCAGCTTCACATGCACTCACCTGCCCTGCGACCGTCGCTCTGGCCGGCGACCCGCCTCCTTCCTAAGGGGGCGGGTCGTGCGGCGTCATAGCGACGTCACACGGCAGGCAGCCAATAGCGGCAGAGGGGCGGAAATGAGCAGGATGTAAACATCCCGCCCACCTCCTTCCTTCCGTATAGCCGCCGGCGGCAGGTAAGGAGATGTTCCTCGCTCCTGCGGCTTCACACACAGCAATGTGTGCTCCCGCAGGAACGAGGAACAACATCGTACCTGTCGCTGCACCGGCATTATGGAAATGTCGGTGAATGCAACGATGATATGATAACGACGTTTTTGCGCTCGTTCATCGTATCATCTAGCATTTACACAGAACGATGTCGAAAGTGATGCCGGATGTGCGTCACTTTCGATTTGACCACACCGACATCGCACGTGCGATGTCGCAACGTGCAAAGCTGCCCTAAGGCAATGTGCGCACGTGTGCGCTCTGCACCGCACCTAAAAGGTGCGCTTCAGAACGCAGCTGAAAAGCTCCGTTCTGAAGCGCATGGTGTCGGCAGAGAACGTGCACTCTGCATGCAGCTCCTGCCATAGACAGAGCAGGGGATGCCGGCAAAGCGCACGGAAGAAGTGACATGTCACTTCTTAGAACGCGCGCTCCGGGCAGCAGCCGAAGCGCTGCGCTCTAAGACGCCACGTGCGCACGGCCCCTGCACAATCTCCATAGATTGTGAAGGGGACGCAGGACGCATGCAGTTACTCTGCGCTGCAGAGCGCAGCGTAACTGCATGAGTTACGCATACGTGCGCACATAGCCTTAAACATTGTAATGAATTTGTATTCCTAGACCCTTATGATTTTGTGATCTGAAGTTGCCTTTTAATATGACAACTTTCATGTGGTTTATGTTGTGTCTTGGAGCACAGAAACGTTTGGCCACAGGTAAATGTTTTTTTTCTCTGTAATTGTGTGGCAGTGAAATCTCAGTTTTGCTTTCAGTCTCTGTCCGGTTTCTCCAACATAGAGGCCCCCAATAGGACATATAGTGCACAGGATTAAGCACACCCCATTAGAAGAGGAACAAGTGAATGTCCCAGGAATTTTATAGTCCTTCTGTGAATTAGGGATCTGCATCCGGTCTTTGGTCTCTACATGAGAGCAGGTTTTGCAGCTCTTTACATTGCAAGGATAAGTTCCTCTTGGTGTGTCTGAGGGCACTGAGCTTCGGATCATGATACGCCTTAAATTAGGAGGTTGTCTGTAACATAGCAATCAGTTGTTACATACACACCGGACGGACTTGCTTTTCTTTACATATTTCAGGTGACTTTTTCCCCCCATTGACTGAATGAGTAAAACTGCACTGAAAACACATGATCCCGAGTGGGGCTGTTGTGTAGTTCACTGAACATAGTTTCATTAGTGCTATGGGGAGAAAGCACCACAGGGGCAGCAGGACTGGTGTTGAACTCTCATACCTGACCAATTTCTGGTATATCCTTGTGGCCAGTTGTTAATTACAGGTCAGTACCATTGGGAAGTGTTTACTTGCTATTTATTTATTGTCAATTAATAGAGCATAGCTATGAATAGTGACTCCAGGAAAGTGGCATCCTCACATAGGAGTTCAGCCTGAAGTCCTGTCTCATCCCAGACTTATGCTTCAGACTGTTCTCCATACTTTACACTGCATGTCTACCTCCACACATTGGTTGCTATATGGCATGAAGCTTGGGCGTGGAGTGCTGATTCATTATGCAAAGGCAAAATCATTCTAAATGATAAACAATTAAACTAGCAGATTGTAAACTAGGCCTGTCAAGTAATTGGGCCATGCAGCGCACCAATCAGGCAACACAGCGTACCACTTGGGTAATCGGGCCACGCGGCGCACCACTCGGGTAATCGGGCCACGTGGCGCACCACTCGGGTAATCGGGCCACGCGGAGCACCACTCGGGTAATCGGGCAACGCGGCGCACCACTCGGGTAATCGGGCCACGTGGCGCACCACTCGGGTAATCGGGCCACGTGGCGCACCACTCGGGTAATCGGGCCACGTGGCGCACCACTCGGGTAATCGGGCCACGCGGAGCACCACTCGGGTAATCGGGCCACGGACCACTCAGGTAACACTGTTCTACGTATTTTTAAAACTTGTCAGGTTCAGTTATGAAAGCAGACATTTCTCAATGATTTGACCTCCTGAAATAAACTCTGACAATGAAAATTTTTAGTTGGCTCTTTTTTCTACGAGATCAAAGAGTTTTTCATTTACTGCTGCATATAATTAAATGTATTAAAGTTTCAGCACTTTCAAACATTATTTTTGAAAATATAAAGATGCTGAATATTTGCAAATTTTCTGATATTTATTTAGAGGAAACGTAGCAACAATTCAAATAGCTAAAACATGTCTAAACAGTAAACACTATTGCGAATTATAAACACAGAACTTGTACTGCAAATTTGGCCCTCATTCAGTGACACTCTTCTTTGCTCGTCTCTTGTACTCCTGCATTGGATCATCTCTTACAATTGTCTAAAGGTGGCTTTACACGCTACGACATTGCTAAAGCGATCTCGTTGGGGTCACGGAATTTGTGACGCACATCCGGCCGCGTTAGCGATGTCGTTGTGTGTGACACCTATGAGCGATTTTGAATCGTCGCAAAAACGTTCAAAATCGCTCATCGGTGACATGCCCCCCTCTTCCCAATTATCGTTGCTGCTGCAGTAACGATGTTGTTTGTCGTTCCTGCGGCAACACTCATCGCTCCGTGTGACACCGCTGGAACGACAAACATCTGCTTACCTGCGTCCACCGGGAAAGGAGGAAGGAAGGAGGTGGGCGACATGTTCCGGCCGCTCATCTCCGCCCCTCCTTTTCTATTGGGCGGCGGTTCAGTGACGCAGCTGTGATGTCGCTGTGACGGTGAACGAACCACCCCCTTAGAAATAATAAGCAGCGATCACCACATATCGTTACAACGACGGGGGCGGGTGCTATCACGCTCGACATCGCTAGCAATTGCTAGCGATGTGGAAGAGTGTAAAGCGGCCTTTACAGTAATCTGTCTGCAAGCATTGGTGAAATTCATCTTCCTTGATAGCTTTTCTCCCTAGTTGGAATATCTTGGTGAAATCTCTCACTGCACTCGTCGCTCACTGCTGTGCAGTTTGGTGGAAAATAGTCTAGATGCGAATGTAAGAAATTAATCTGTGAGGACATGTTACAGGCAAGATCCTTGTATGTTTTGAGAAGATTGTCCACCAACTCTTTAGAGTTATCTGCGATTGAGTTTCCTCAAAAATGAAATACCACTAATATGAATATTACCTGAGAAGCCTTTTCCTTGCCCTACAACAAACGGAGAAACTCCTTATCTTGAAAAATCTTACGAATCTGAGGTCCAATAAAGATTCCTTCCTTCATCTTTGGTTCTCTCAGCCTTGGAAATTTATCAGTGAAATACTTGTATGATTTGCACTTTTATCCAGTTCTTCTTTAGGTCCAACTTGACATGCAAGGGTGGTAACAAAATCTTATGTGGGTCAGCAAGCGCTGCATGCAGGACATTTTTACTCCCTCGACAAAGTCAATGTCGGAGAGGCCTGTCTTTTATTGTAGTGATATTCTCTGGCACGACTATCACACTCACACAGAAAGTGTATTCACACTGGAAACCAAGTAAGAGGACAACCACCTTTAGGTCACCACAGAGCAGCCACAAATGTTGGTGATAGTTCAGGCACCTCAACAGCTGTTTCATGTTGTCATAGGTTTCTTTCATGTGACTAAAGCCCGCTTTACACGCTGCAATGTATCTTACAATGTGTCGGCGGGGTCACGTCATAAGTGACGCACATCCGGCATTGTAAGGTACATTCCAGTGTGTAACAGCTACGTGCGATTGCGATTGAACGGTAAAACGTTCATCGCATACACATCGTACCTTTCTCTAGAATTGCACGTCAGATTGTTCATCGTACCCAGGGTAGCACACATCGCAGTGTGTGACACCCCGGGAACGATGAACAGATCTTACCTACGTCCTGCGGCTCCCAGCCCACAATGCGGAAGGAAGGAGGTGGGTGGGATGTTTACGGCCCGCTCAGCTCCGCCCCTCCTCTTCCATTGGCCGGCTGCCGCGTGACGTCGAACGTCCCTCCCACTCCAGGAAGTGGACGTTCGCCGCCCACATCGAGGTCATATGGAAGGTAAGTATGTGTGACGGGGGTTAATCGTTTGTGCGGCACGTTCAACAAATTGAACGTGCCACACATACGATGGGGGAGTTGCAAATCGCATACGATATCGTATGCGAAATTGCAACGTGTAAAGCAGGCTTAACACAAGGGAATTGAAGTTAGCGCATTGCCATTATGCAGCAAGACGGCTTTTAGGCTTTTTTGGATGAATTGATGAAGAGCATCCATTTTTCTAGACTATAGGGTGCTTTACACGCTGCGACATCGCTTGCGATTGCTAGCGATGTCGAGCGCGATAGCCCCCGCCCCCGTCGTTGGTGCGACATTTGGTGATCGCTGCCGTAGCGAACATTATCGCTACGGCAGCATCACACGCACATACCTTGTCAGCGACGTCGCTGTGACTGGCGAACAATCCCTCCCTCAAGGGGGAGATGCGCTCAGCGTCACAGCGACGTCACCGCGACGTCACTAAACGGCCGTCCAATAGAAGCGGAGGGGCGAAGATTAGCGGGACGTAACATCCCGCCCACCTCCTTCCTACCGCATTGCCAGTGGACGCAGGTAAGGAGATGTTTGTCGTTCCTGCGGTGTCACACACAGCGATGTGTGCAGCCGCAGGAACGACAAACAACCTGCAGCAGCAGCGATATTGAGGAAATGAACAACGTGTCAATAAGCAACGATTTTTCACGTTTTTGTGCTCGTTTGTGTCACACGCTGCGATGTCGCTACCAGCGCCGGATGTGCGTCACTAACGTCGTGACCCCGACGATATATCGGTAGCGATGTCGCAGTGTGTAAAGCACCCTTATGACTTATCTTCATTAAACTGTTGATGTTGTTGCATGCCACAAGATCGCCGTCCATGAACAAATATTGGACAAGACTTTTATCATGGCTGTGGAACAAAGAAGTCCAAATATCGCTCACTACGAGATTCCATTACTGGGGTCTGGAACCTAAGAGCTCAGCCTTACTCTGAGCAGATCCAAATCTCTAATAAGATCGTTCAGTTCACCTTGTGGTATAAGGTGGGGTTCAGTTGAGGTTGCTGACAGAATGTCCGGGTTGTGAGAAGAAGATGCTTCATGACACCAAGCGCCCTCTTTTTCCTCACTTGACTCAACTGAAAATGTTTCTGGTGCTTTTGGAGCTGGCTCTTCTGTATGTGGTACCGGACATATTGCAGATAGAATGTTTTGATACTGTAAAGTTCACTTCTTCCTTGATACTCCTTTCCTAATAAGAGGCACCATGAAGAAATAGAAATTGGTAGCGTGATCTGCTGGCTCTCTCCAGATCACTGGGACTGCAGAAGACAGATTGTTTCTTTCCATGCGACCACTGGGTAAGATGTAACTCTTGTCCTGATCTCCTATTCTACAGCTAAAATACAGGTTGTAGGCTTTCCTTATCATGGTAGTGAAAATTCGATTTTAGTGACACAAAAGTGACTTTTCCGCGTATGTAGAAAAAATTATCCGCTTTGTTAATGCAAGAACAAGGCATATCTGAAAGTACATATAGAAAAATGTCAAAATGCCAACAAACTAAGCTAAGAAATCCTACAACTGTATACCTTACACTGAAAGCATTTATAAAAAATGGGTGATACAACTGTAATTAGGATTACCTGATCGGAGCTGAGTTGGGATTATTTGATTGGTCACCCTAAAATGATAGAATACTAAAGGTGCTAACAATGCAATAATGATGAAATAATAAAAATGCAATTTTTCTATAAACCTGCATGAAAGATGTCATAAGTAATTACAACCTCCTCTGCATCTTACAAATCAGAGGCAATCAGAAAAGTTAAGCATCATATTCCTTTTCAGCACCACAAAATTAGTTCAACTGTTTTGGTCTTTGAAGCAATTTGGCTGTAGAATAATGTAATTGGGCCACGTGGCATACTGTTCATCTGTGCTATGGATGAATATGGACATCACATTGGGGGCTCCCATCTCTGGACCAGCGCGAGGAGCAGCAGAGAAGACGAGCGCCTGCTCTGGGACCCTTTGCTTACAGATCTTTTCAGAGTTATATAAATGGCCACCATATAATACTCTTGGGGCAGTACGGTGGCTCATTGCCACTCTACCACTGGGGTCCTGGGTTCATATGCCACCAAAGACAACATCTCCCCATGTTTCATGGGTTTCCTTCCACACTCCACAGGAATGTAGATTGTGAGTCCCAATAGGGACTGTGATAATTATGTCTGTAAGGTGCTGTGGAAATTTATGGAGCTATACAAGTAAAATAAATAAATGTATGGCTTCTACACCAGTAACACCTGACTGATGTGAGGATGGCTGGGGAAAAAAATCAGGTCATTGTTTAGGGCGGATTCACATATTCTGAATTTTTTACAGAAAATCCACTGAAGATTGTACGAGAATTTCGCAGTGCATCTGGGGAAACCACAGCAAAGTCCACATGCACAGCAATCACATATCATTCAGGATTTCAGAGCAGATTGTTAGGCCAGGTCCTCAGTTTAATCATACAGATTTGATGAGCCCAGGGGATTATACCCTATCTGCTCCGTGAGCACCGCGCCTGCAGTCGTGGGATGTTGCAGAACTTGTATATGGGTGTGTGTACATGTGTGTGAGATAGGTATATATTCCCCACCTGTTTCCCAGCATGCAGTCACACTTCCCACCCAGCTAGTAAATATGTGTGGTGCAGTATGGAGGGGCTGGAACCCGCAGTATATGTACAGTGCTGTATGGAGGGGCTGGAGCCCGCAGTATATGTACAGTGCTGTATGGAGGGGCTGGAGCCCGCAGTATATGTACAGTGCTGTATGGAGGGGCTGGAGCCCGCAGTATAAGTACAGTGCTGTATGGAGGGGCTGGAACCCGCAGTATATGTACAGTGCTGTATGGAGGGGCTGGAGCCCGCAGTATATGTACAGTGCTGTATGGAGGGGCTGGAGCCCGCAGTATATGTACAGTGCTGTATGGAGGGGCTGGAGCCCGCAGTATATGTACAGTGCTGTATGGAGGGGCTGGAGCCCGCAGTATAAGTACAGTGCTGTATGGAGGGGCTGGAGCCCGCAGTATATGTACAGTGCTGTATGGAGGGGCTGGAGCCCGCAGTATATGTACAGTGCTGTATGGACGGGCTGGAGCCCGCAGCATATGTACAGTGCTGTATGGAGGGGCTGGAGCCCGCAGCATATGTACAGTGCTGTATGGAGGGGCTGGAGCCCGCAGCATATGTACAGTGCTGTATGGAGGGGCTGGCGCCCGCAGCATATGTACAGTGCTGTATGGAGGGGCTGGAGCCCGCAGTATATGTACAGTGCTGTATGGAGGGGCTGGAACCCGCAGTATATGTACAGTGCTGTGTGGAGGGGCTGGAGCCCGCAGTATATGTACAGTGCTGTATGGAGGGGCTGGAGCCCACAGTATATGTACAGTGCTGTATGGAGGGGCTGGAGCCCGCAGTATATGTACAGTGCTGTATGGAGGGGCTGGAGCCCGCAGTATATGTACAGTGCTGTATGGAGGGGCTGGAGCCCACAGTATATGTACAGTGCTGTATGGAGGGGCTGGAGCACACAGTATATGTACAGTGCTGTATGGAGGGGCTGGAACCCGCAGTATATGTACAGTGCTGTATGGAGGGACTGGAGCCCGCAGTATATGTACAGTGCTGTATGGAGGGGCTGGAGCCCGCAGGATATGTACAGTGCTGTATGGAGGGGCTGGAGCCCGCAGTATATGTACAGTGCTGTATGGAGGGGCTGGAGCCCGCAGCATATGTACAGTGCTGTATGGAGGGGCTGGAGCCCGCAGCATATGTACAGTGCTGTATGGAGGGGCTGGAGCCCGCAGTATATGTACAGTGCTGTATGGAGGGGCTGGAACCCGCAGTATATGTACAGTGCTGTATGGAGGGGCTGGAGCCCGCAGTATATGTACAGTGCTGTATGGAGGGGCTGGAGCCCACAGTATATGTACAGTGCTGTATGGAGGGGCTGGAGCCCACAGTATATGTACAGTGCTGTATGGAGGGGCTGGAGCCCACAGTATATGTACGGTGCTGTATGGAGGGGCTGGAGCCCGCAGTATATGTACAGTGCTGTATGGAGGGGCTGGAGCCCGCAGTATATGTACAGTGCTGTATGGAGGGGCTGGAGCCCGCAGTATATGTACAGTGCTGTATGGAGGGGCTGGAACCCGCAGTATATGTACAGTGCTGTATGGAGGGGCTGGAGCCCGCAGTATATGTACAGTGCTGTATGGAGGGGCTGGAGCCCGCAGTATATGTACAGTGCTGTATGGAGGGACTGGAGCCCGCAGTATATGTACAGTGCTGTATGGAGGGGCTGGAGCCCGCAGTATATGTACAGTGCTGTATGGAGGGGCTGGAGCCCGCAGTATATGTACAGTGCTGTATGGAGGGGCTGGAGCCCACAGTATATGTACAGTGCTGTATGGAGGGGCTGGAGCACACAGTATATGTGCAGTGCTGTATGGAGGGGCTGGAACCCGCAGTATATGTACAGTGCTGTATGGAGGGACTGGAGCCCGCAGTATATGTACAGTGCTGTATGGAGGGGCTGGAGCACGCAGTATATGTACAGTGCTGTATGGAGGGACTGGAGCCCGCAGTATATGTACAGTGCTGTATGGAGGGACTGGAGCCCGCAGTATATGTACAGTGCTGTATGGAGGGGCTGGAGCACACAGTATATGTACAGTGCTGTATGGAGGGGCTGGAACCCGCAGTATATGTACAGTGCTGTATGGAGGGGCTGGAGCCCACAGTATATGTACAGTGCTGTATGGAGGGGCTGGAGCACACAGTATATGTACAGTGCTGTATGGAGGGGCTGGAGCCCGCAGTATATGTACAGTGCTGTATGGAGGGACTGGAACCCGCAGTATATGTACAGTGCTGTATGGAGGGACTGGAGCCCGCAGTATATGTACAGTGCTGTATGGAGGGACTGGAGCCCGCAGTATATGTACAGTGCTGTATGGAGGGGCTGGAGCACACAGTATATGTACAGTGCTGTATGGAGGGGCTGGAGCACACAGTATATGTACAGTGCTGTATGGAGGGGCTGGAACCCGCAGTATATGTACAGTGCTGTATGGAGGGGCTGGAGCCCGCAGTATATGTACAGTGCTGTATGGAGGGACTGGAGCCCGCAGTATATGTACAGTGCTGTATGGAGGGGCTGGAGCCCGCAGTATAAGTATATATATATACGGTGCAGTATGGAGGCTGGAGCAGAAGTAGATATGTGTGGTGCAGTATGGAAGGGCTGGAGCCAACAGTAAATATGCATGGTGGAGAATGGTGGGGCAGGAGCCAGCAGTATGTGTATTGTGCAGTATGGAGGGGACGGTGCCTGCAGTATATCTACGGTGCAGTATCGAGGGGTCAGTGGCTGCAGTACTATGGTGTAGTATGGAGGGGCCGGTGCCCGCAGTATATGTACGGTGTAGTATGGAGGTGTAATATGCAGTATATGCAGAGGCTGCAGTATATGTACGGTGCAGTATGGAGGTGTAATATGCAGTATACAGTATGCAGAGGCTGCAGTATATGTACGGTGCAGTATGGAGGTGTAATATGCAGTATACAGTATGCAGAGGCTGCAGTATATGTACGGTGCAGTATGGAGGTGTAATATGCAGTATACAGTATGCAGTGGCTCCAGTATATGTACGGTGTAGTATGGAGGTGTAATATGCAGTATACAGTATGCAGAGGCTGCAGTATATGTACGGTGCAGTATGGAGGTGTAATATGCAGTATACAGTATGCAGTGGCTCCAGTATATGTACGGTGTAGTATGGAGGTGTAATATGCAGTATATGCAGAGGCTGCAGTATATGTACGGTGCAGTATGGAGGTGTAATATGCAGTATACAGTATGCAGAGGCTGCAGTATATGTACGGTGCAGTATGGAGGTGTAATATGCAGTATACAGTATGCAGAGGCTGCAGTATATGTACGGTGCAGTATGGAGGTGTAATATGCAGTATACAGTATGCAGAGGCTGCAGTATATGTACGGTGCAGTATGGAGGTGTAATATGCAGTATACAGTATGCAGAGGCTGCAGTATATGTACGGTGCAGTATGGAGGTGTAATATGCAGTATACAGTATGCAGTGGCTCCAGTATATGTACGGTGTAGTATGGAGGTGTAATATGCAGTATATGCAGAGGCTGCAGTATATGTACGGTGCAGTATGGAGGTGTAATATGCAGTATACAGTATGCAGAGGCTGCAGTATATGTACGGTGTAGTATTGAGGTGTAATATGCAGTATACAGTATGCAGTGGCTCCAGTATATGTACGGTGTAGTATGGAGGTGTAATATGCAGTATATCAACGGTGCAGTATGGAGGTGTAATGCAGTAATGCAGTATATGCAGAGGCTGCAGTATGGAGGAGTAATATGCAGTATATGCAGTGGCTGCAGTATATGTATAGTATGGGGCCGGTGCCCGCACATACCGAAGCGCACGGGGGTGGTGACCTCCACACACGTCTGGCCGTCGATGTCCCGGGAGCTGATCAGCACCTGCTTGCTCTCCTCATCGTATCTGACTTCAATGTTGTCCAGGTCCAGTCCCCGGTGCACGTTGCGGTCCACTCCACTCACGGTAACGAATACCCGGTCGGCGTCCGGGTAGGTGAGCGGGTCCTGCGGTCTCACCCGCACATTACACGGTAGCTTCACCCGGAGACTGCTCAGCGGGTTCACGATGAGAGTCCATTGCTTCAGGGGCTTATTCCGGGATTCCGCTGCCCAGTTACCCCAGTGCCGTGTGCCAGTTGCCAAAGACCACCATAAACGGCCGCGACATACGAGGGACACCATTATTGCTCTATACCAGCCATGCAGATACTTGTCTCAGTTTTCTCTACGCACCTTGCTGCCTCCTGCTGGGAAATGTAGTTAAAATTGCAGAATAATACAAGGCCTCTATGGCTAAGCAAACTACAACTCCCAGAGTTCTTACTCCCAGATGTTAGACGGGCTTTGATAGACTATGTTTACTTGCTGCTGTGAATTATCTCCGCGCGTCAGCTTCACTGCGCATGCGAAATTACCCCACTCGTACAGCAGCCCCATTGCGCATGTCAAAAATATATACCTTTTGCCTCGCACAGTCCCACTGCGCATGACAACTGTATACGCTTTCTAATGTAGTGCATGTCACGTCTGCAGACATGTTTGTGCAGAACAGATAAGAACATGTATTTAGATAACGCCTGGTCAATTATCCACAACTATAGGGGGTAATAGTGTTACTTTATAGTCAGTGGTGCAACTAGAATCTCATGGGCGCCGCTACTGACTTTCAGCCTGGACCCCCCCCAAATGTTTGTCAAATGTATGGGCCATTGTAGCATTCTAAACCCTATAAATCCATACAAGTGCCCCCTCCTTCATTGTGTGGTAATGTCCTGGGCCACTTCCTGGTAAATATGTCCCCCATCCTAGTAAATATGTCCCCCATCCTGGTAAATATGTCCACATCATGGCCCCATCCTATTGTATGACCCCATCATAGCTATATCCTGGTATATATGGTCCCATCCTGGTATATGTCCCCACCATAACCCCATCCTGGTGTATGACCCCAATCATGGTTATAGCCTGGTATATATTGCCCCATCCGAGTATATATGTCCCCATCCTTACCCATCCTGGTATATATGGCCCCATCTTGGTATATATGGCCCCATCCTGGCCCCTTCCTGGTATATATGGCCCCATCCTGGTATATATATGGCCCCATCATGGCCTCTTCCTGGTATATATATTCTCATCATGACCCCATCCTGGTATATATGCTCCCATCATAGTTTATATGGCCCCATTATGTACCCATCCTGGTATATAGCCCCGTCATGGTATATGTCCCAAGCATGTCCCCATCCTGGTATAATGCCACCTCATCCTGGTATATAGCCACTTCATCCTGGTGTATAGCCCTAAATCCAAGTATATAGCCACCTCATCCTGGTGTATAGCCCCCATCATGCTATTTAGCCCCCATCATGCTATATAGCCTCCCATTCTGGTATACAGCACCGCACACAGAAAAAAAAATATTAACAAATGATTGTACTCACTTACCCTTAGCTTTCCCAGTTGTCCTCCTGCGATGTTGGCATGCCGGCAACTGACCAAAGTGTAAGCGGCGCAGCGCATGACGTCAGTGTCATGCACGGCCACTTACAGCATCAGCAGCTGTCAGCATATTCTCTGCTCCCGATAAGCAGGATCGTGTGCGTGGGGAGCAGTGAATATTCATGGCCTTAATTGGCAGCCAGCACATGGCAGTGCAGGAACCCGACGGGTCTCTGTGCTGCGATGTATTTCAGCTGGATGCGTGGCCGTGGACACACATCTATCTAAATCAGGGACAGGGGCCAGAAGGCCCTCTGCACCTCCAGGCCCAGTCGCAGTGGCAACCTCTGCAACCGCAGTTGTTACGCCCCTGTTTATAGTTCTAAACAGAGTAGATATATTCCCTGTTTAATTCTGCTGCTCTATATTGCAGGTGGGTTTTTTTTCAGGATTCACAAGTCTGCAGTCACATAGTGACTCATAGTGACTGCAGACTTGTCATTTCGGACCAGACAAACCCTTTAAGAAAACAGTGGGTGGGTGTTTGTACCTTGAACTTAGCAAAAAAAAATATCCACTATTTATTATGGTTAAACAGAGAAAGAACAAATCTGTACAACGACTTAATGCAAAAGACTTGAATTTTATTAATACAAAAAGATGATGACAAATAGACAATATGTAAAAAGTAGAGACAGGTGGTATATGCCAACAGGTGGCGCCCTCACCACATACAAGGCAGATAGGAGCACGTGATAAATAAATAGGTACAAGAGTGCACAGCCAGGGCCTACTCATAAAGCAGGCAGCCCAAGGCTGGACTAATTACAAACAAACCAACAGTGCTCTTATGCAGTTAATCCAGAGCATAATGAAGACAATATATAAGATAAACAAATGCATAGTCCTGAATCAACTGCTGTACTTAAAACATACCTATGAGTGTGGTGGGAGCCCAGAACCCCGACCTATAGGTTTCGATGTCAGTCCTTTCGATGTCAGACCCCCGGAAGAAGGACTGACATCGAAACCTATAGGTCGGGGTTCTGGTACCGATCCAGATCCGGTAATTAAGAAAATAAAGAAAAAAACAGAAAAGCAGGCGCGATATACTTTACAGTGTCCCGCACAGCTGCAACGCTACTTACAGGGCTGCTCATACTAGTTCCAGGGCCGATCATTATTCTTCATACATATGCACTGCTTCCCCTGCCCACCGGCGTCTGTGATTGGTTGCAGTCAGTCGTGCCCCCTGTGACAATACTAGGCATTGCCCCCACTAGCCAGATTCCTACTCCACACTGATGAGGGGCAAATACCCCGAAACGGCTGTCTGTGGATGGATACCATGTTTGGTATAGGTGGTCTCCTTGACTGGAGACTGCCCTTCCCGTGGTTGTTCCTTCCCGGTGAAAGACCTGGCTAGTTTCCTGCCAGCGTTGAGAAACACGTGATGGTGTCTCCGCGGCTTTCTTATTTGCATACTTCCCAGGGGGCAATGCTCTAGAATCACTGCGTTGAGAAACACGTGATGGTGTCTCCGCAGTGGATATGTTGATCTCCCTAAGGTCAACAATGCTTGCTTAAGTAGTCTTATACTAGGCATTGCCCCCACTAGCCAGATTCCTACTCCACAATGATGAGGGGCAAATACCCCAAAACGGCTGTCTGTGGATGGATACCATGTTTGGTATAGGTGGTCTCCTTGACTGGAGACTGCCCTTCCCGTGGTTGTTCCTTCCCGGTGAAAGACCTGGCTAGTTTCCTGCCAGCGTTGAGAAACACGTGATGGTGTCTCCGCGGCTTTCTTATTTGCGTGCCCCCTGTGACGACATGGACTCTCATGGGTTAAAGTTTCTTAAAATTTAGCCAGACAGGATGATAGATTGTTTATAGACGGGGGATAAGTCCCTCATTGTTTTAACAAGACTCTTCTTGACTCATGTAATTGTGTTGGCCACTGAAAGCCAGACTTATTGTTTCTCCAGACTCTTCCAGTAATCATTGTAATGTAGTTGTGTATTGCTAATGTGATTACCTTAGTAGCCATTATCTAGTCTGTGCATTCCAGACTACATGTATACCCTCAGTCTTTCTGTAGACATCATTTGGATGAACATTGTCCATGCAGCTTGAAATTCATCCAATGGGAGAGGCGATCTTGTCCAACCAATCGATGAGGACGCAGTGTATCCAAGTGGAAGGCTGTGGCTATAAAAGGGATTTCTTTAAGCCACCAGGTGGTTGTTGATGGATGCTGATGGATCCAGTCTAAGCTCTTAGGAGCTGACTAGAGGATCAGGGTACCTTATGGCTTCAATCTAGGGACTCCGGTTCCGGTTGGAGACCATATCCACAGTCTAGGGCAGACCTGGGCAAGGGGCGGCCCGCGGGCCACATCCAGCCCGCCTACTCTCTGTGACCGGCCCGCCTGGCTCCGGGCGTCCTTGCTGGCCGGTCACTGATGAGGGCAATCTGACCTGTTGTCCGGAGCTCCAGGCTCCGGGCGGCCCGTGGTCAGATTGCCCTCATCACACGCTGCGTGCCGGCAAGGAACAGAAGACAGATACTGCAGCACCGCACAGTGCAGCAGCGGAACGCAGGAATCTGTCCTCTGTTTCCTGCCGGCACTTTCTCTGTGACACACACGCGCGCGCCCTGATGTCGTCAGTATGGCGCGCGCGTGTGTGTCATTTGAAAAGTTCCCGCCCGGCAGGAGAAGAAGATGCAGCTGCCGGAGCCCGTACAGAGAGAGGAAGCAGCTCAGCGGGGAGCCGTACAAGAGAAGAAGGATGTCAGCGGGAGCCCGTACGGAGGTGTCTGAGGAGGGAAAGGTGAGTGGTGACTAGTAACCTGAGGGGACAATGGGGTGAGTGGAGGTGAGGGGGGGGTAACTGGTAAGTAATATTTGGGGGGAGTGATGTAGTATATGGCAATGTAGTTTTACAGGTGTAGTATATAGGGGTCTAGTGATGTATATGTGGATGTAGTGATGTATATTACAGGAGTATATAGCAGTGTAGTGATGTATATTACAAGTGTATATAGTGGTGCAGTGATGTATATTACAGGAGTATATAGCAGTGTAGTGATGTATATTACAAGTGTATATAGGGGTGCAGTGATGTATATTACAGGTGTATATAGGGGTGTAGTGATGTATATTACAGGTGTATATAGGGGTGTAGTGATGTATATTACAGGTGTATATAGGGGTGTAGTGATGTATATTACAGGTGTATATAGGGGTGTAGTGATGTATATTACAGGTGTATATGGGGGTGCAGTGATGTATATTACAGGTGTATATAGGGGTGTAGTGATGTATATTACAGGTGTATATGGGGGTGCAGTGATGTATATTACAGGTGTATATGGGGGTGCAGTGATGTATATTACAGGTGTATATGGGGGTGTAGTGATGTAGTATATGGGGATTGTTTGTGTATATATGTATATAGCGTGTGCGTGTGTGTATGTATGTGTGCGTGCGTGCAGAGAGAATAGCCCGTAACTGCGAGTGGTACTGGAGTTACATCGGGTACCACGTGCTCTCTCCCCGCCCCCCTGCAGCGCCATACCGCCATTACAGGGCCTGATTGCGTTTCTTTGGTACCTGTTTGCATACATGTGACAGGTACCGGAGAAAACACGAGTCTGTGAAATAAAAAGATTTTCCATATTTACCTGCTTTCTTCAGCTCTGCTGCCTCCCGCTCCTGACCACTGCTCATTCATTGATTATTCACCGCACTCAGGACCTGGAAGCCGGAGCATCGCGATGACAGCACCGGGCACAGCACCGTTGAGGACATCATCGCAGGGACAGGTGAGTATTCTGCAAGCACAGTGACCTCCAGGAGGTCATCAGAGTTTCCAATGAACTTTGATGACCATCCTGCGACACCCACGCTACAGCTTCATGGGTTCATCAGAGTTCATTGGGAACTGTGACGAGTCCCCGAGATGCTCCGGCTTCCAGGTTCTCAACATACACACACACCTGTATACTCACCCAGCGATGCGGTCCCCAGCGCTGTCCCTGCTTCCAGCTGCTCACTGCAGTGAATATTCAGTGAGTATAATTACCAGCGATAAGGAGCGGGAGGCAGCAGAGCCAGAGACAGCAGCGCTGGAGTTAGGTAAATATAGAAAATCTTTTTATTAAAAAGACCCGTATTTTCTCTGGTATTTGTCACACTGATGTCACACAGATCACATCAGTGTGCGGTCCGTGTGACACCTTGTGCTGCCAGAGAAAAAAAGGACATGTGTGCGTGCAGGGCCACGAGGGGTCACACAGTCCGTAAC